>NC_067132.1:5140267-5375267 GCF_021347895.1 Acanthochromis polyacanthus | reverse complement strand
TATTTGAAAATTCCCATTACAGGCTAGATTTTCTGAAGCCAAGAGGAAATGCACAAGTCTACTTTCCTCTTAGACCTCCTGAATTACAATATGCTGAAAGTTTAATCTGGAATTTGTGCCAAATGATGTAAAAAAATATTGTTGACTGCAACTTTAGTTGTTTTGTTGGCAGCTAAGATTCACTACATAAACCACCGTTCAAAAGTTTGAGGTCATCCAGACAATTCCATGTTTTCCATGTAAACTCCCACTTTTATCCATGTGCTAACATAACTGAACAAGAGTTTCTAATCATCAATGAGCCTTTCAACACCATTAGCTAACACAATGTAGCATTAGAACACAGGAGTGATGGTTGCTGGAAATGTTCCTCTGGACCCCTATGGAGATATTCCATTAAAAATCAGCTGTTTACAGCTACAATAGTCATTTACCACATTAACTATGTCTACACTGGATTTACCATTCATTTAATGTGATCTTTGACCTTAGCATTTCTAAATGACTCCAAATGTTTGAACAGGAGTGTCTGTGCATATGAAGTAGAAATGGAAAAAGGTCATTTAATGCAGAAAACGAGTCAATACTTTGAAATAAGGGACACAAGTTTTCAGGAACTATTTCCTAGTCAGCTATCAATTTAGAGATTAGCTAATGGTTAGTTCATTAGGAAATGAGTGAGGAACACGTCAGCAAAGACTTGACAATTGATAAATCGTTAATAAGTACTTCCCTAATAATTCTTAATGGAAGACTATTTAGTAGCTAATGATGAGCCACTTGAGAAGAGACTGGGAGAGTCTATAATAATGAATCATTAGACAAGGATTGGTTCCTGAACATTTGTAAATCGATCATACTGACTGCTTCACCTCCGTGTGGGGCATCAGACCGCTCTCAGTGATACTGCACTTTACTTAAGGGGACAGAAAAAGGGTAATCCATCATGACAGGATAATAAAATCATAAGAGACTTCTTAGTAAGTGCTCAGTGGCTGCTTGTTTAGTGCTGTTCACTGGTTGGTTTGAGTTAATCTGGAATCACTCATGAACAAAGAGGTCAATATGATCGATTCCCAGCTTAGTTTCTGACCGCTGCCTCCTGCTCACTCAGCATGTGTCCACTCCAGTGCATTCCCATCAATATATTCTGACCACAGTAGAACATCTTTGATTCATATGGTCTGGATCCTGCAGGGAAACACATCATTTCACTGCATGGTATTAATGAACATCCACATACATGTTGGTAATAATGTAGCGAGTTTGTAGTGCATATTTAAATGTTTTGATTTGTTGCTAATACCTGCTTTATTTTTCTTTTCAGCTTCATTTGTTGACTATATCCTGCTGGTGATCACTAATCCACAACCACAGGATCCCAACCCCAGTGCAGTCCTCTACTGGGAAGCTCACATTAATGACTTGCTGAATCATATTTACATTTTTAATTACGGAGTTGTTATTCAGAAGCAGTATTCAATATAGACTTGTGTCTCATAAAATGATGGCATACTGTAGATTGCTTGTACAAACGTCTTATTTCACCCAGTTACTTTCATTGTGTTGAACTCCTCTAGTCAACGAAACATTCTTGGAGGTGCTGTTGGTTTTCCTCTACAGCCAAGGTCACTGCAGAGGAAGGCCAGCTGCAGAGAAACAGCTTCACAACTGTTTAGTTATTTCATTCTCTGGTTCTAATCTAAACTGATTTGACTCATAAATGGCACCACAATAGATTTAGCATCAGCAGAAGCCTCAAGTACATCTTCTTGGACAGAGATGTTGCCATCAGTTCTTAGACAATGCTGCTCTGAACCAAAGCTGTAACAGGAACTGCATTGTTTTCTGTAATTTTATCATCCTGCGTGTGAAGGGAGTAGGCCATCTTCTAAACCAGGGGTGTTCAACTCATTTAGCTCAGGTTCCACTTTCAGCCAAATCTAATCTCTAGTGGACCAGACCAGTAAAACCACAGCATGATAACTAATAAACAACCACAACTCCAGGTTTTTTCCATTGTTTTAGTGCAAAAAGTTCACATGTAAGGCATTATCTTTCAACAAAACATCATGAACAACCTGAAATTTCTGAAGAAAAATAAGTTCAGTTTCATCCACATTCATCCTCAGTTTATCATTTCCACATTACGACTTCCAGATCACAGAGTGTCTACAAAGGAACACAACATTTAGACACCTGGAACTGAACCATGGAAGATTTTACTTTAAAAAAAGACCAAAAAACACCAAACACAAGACAAAATATTACAAAAATGAGACACAAACAAGAGCAAGAAACAAAATGACAAAAAATGAGCTAAATGACACAAAACAAAGCAAAAAAGGAAACAAATAGACAAAAATGGACAAACAAAACAAAAAATGACAAAACCATGAAACAAAACAACAAAAATTATAAACAAAGCAATCAATAAAGCAAATCACAAAATGACAAAAATGAGACCAAAACACAAGCGAGACAGAAAGGAAACACAAAACAACAAAAATGTGACACAAATGATAAAAGTCAGACAAAAAAAGAGAAAAATAAACAAAAACAGACAAAATATGATAACAATGAGACACAAGATGAGAAAAGAACAATGAACAATCTAGTATTTTATTTTCTGATCCAAACAACTTGTCATGGTCTAGAAATGATTTTAATTTTATAGTTTTACTAATTTACAATCTGTGGTTAATGTCTTCTCTGTCATTTTTACACTTTACAAAGTCATCCTGTGACCCGGATTGGACCCTGTGGAGGCCCGGTTTAGGCCCGCGGTCCGCATGTTTGACATCCCTGATCTAAACCATTAGCAGTCTGTATCACACATCTTGGTGTGTCATCAACCAGGATGACAAAACACCTTTAAGACTGACCAAATGCTTCTTTAAACCCAGACATGCTGCTTCCCTGAACCTAACCAAACCACTGCTGGATCCCTGGAGGGTTGGTTCTTCATCCTGTTCCTCTGAGTTCTATGAGAGAGTGCAGACAACCCACCTGTATGGTCATTCAGGTCAGGACACTGGGGTCATTACCACCATGAGGTTTATTCTACACAAACATTATTCCCACTCAGAGCCCACTAACAGTTTTCCTGCTTGCTTTTCTTACCCGTCTCTCTCAGTCTTTCTCCTTTGGCTGTGATCTGACCAGAAGCCAGTAAAGCTCCACTTTGTGTGTGAGTGCATATCTAGGCTCCACTCAAACTGAATCTTGCATTTTTCAGCTAACTGTGGTGAAGTGACCGCAGCCAGAATTCTGTTCTTTTCTCTCAAACTCCTTCATTTAGCGCTCAACCTGCATGGCGCACACTTCCCTCCACCTCAGACAGATGAAAGACAGAGAGGGAATAAACATGACTGAGTGAGCGTGCTTGAATTTACTAGGCGATTTTGGATTTGCTACAGTGAAGATAATCAGCTTTCGTTCCTCCCGTCTTCTCTTCCACGCAGAGGGTTAGAAGATGGGAAATTGGGAGGCAACAGGTAGACGCTCTAATTATTTGCCTCGCTGTCAAAGACATTAACCATGGCTGAGAAAACAATGCAGCTCCAGTATCGGAGCAGAATAGGAAGCGGTGGTTTAGTCACACACTCATTTGCAGCAACAGAAAGTCACGCTCAGCATCACGTCGTGCTGCTCGGCAACTTCACAGAGCTGATTAGAGAGGAATGAGTCAGGGGTGAGACAGAGGCGCCGGCTCAAACCATCATTACCTCTCTGGTTGATCTCTAAAGCTTCATTAAACTTTATAGCTTCTAAAGCTGAAACTTATTTTTGGGCCAGTAATAGCAACATCTAAAAACAAAATATCATTGAGCTGCACTGGACAATATTTTTATAAAAGGATCAGTTGATAAACAAGGGAACTGTCTGCAGTTAGGACGACAGAAATCGTTCTCGTCCAGATCTATGGAGCATGTTACAGTCTGAGGAATCATTGTTTGGGTTTTATGGCCTTTACAATTTTGATTTACTCTCACTGTTCACATTAAACTCATTTCCAGCAGCAGCAGGCAGCTGTTTCTAATAAAGAAAGCTCTAATAAAGCCACAGTACAGTACCTGGCTAGCACTGAGACTGACACAGCAGACAACAAGCTGATAATCAAGAATCAATCAAGAATCAGCCATAGATAAAAAATAGAAAAAGGCACACTATATACAAATAAAATTTTAAAAATACTGAAAAGATATAAACATAGTGGTTTCATAATGGACCACCATAAATGCTAGTATTAGAAAACAAATGTTTGCTAAAGTAATATGCAGAACATTCTGAATGGACACAGCTGAGTGTAACTTTCCCTCCCATCCTGTCAGTCTGATAGTATCTGCTGGTACCATTCCAGCTCCAGCTACTGTGACGAAGAGAAAAAAGCAGCAACTTCAGGTTATGACCAACAGAAACCCTGAAATGACTTTTGAGAATTGAACAAATGAATAGAGTGTAAATCCACTGAGAAATAATAGCTCTTGTCTGTGAGCAGCACTGATGTCCTGTTTCCTGTGTTCTTGTTGTTGTTGCCATGATGATATTATTGTGTGACATGTGTTGAATTGTCATCAGTTAAGTAATCATGCCCAGTGGACATGTAAGCAGCTTGTGGTTTTAAAGATATAAACCCAATTTGTAGTACTGTAGATACACCAGTTTTTGTGGCCCTATGAACATGCAGCTTCTGCTTCAGGTCAGTTTTGGTGCTGTCTGGTTCATTTTAAAGGGTATGAAAACCTATGAAGGAAGTGAATTTTTTTTTAATTATTATTATTATTTTTTTTAATTTTATATCCCTTATTAATCCCACAGGGGGAAATTTTGATTTTCGCATATATATATATATATATAATAATAACTAGAAGAAAACCTTACTGCAAAAAATGAGTGATGAATGAATTTTGGGGGAAATGTTTTTTTTTTATTTACAAATGTAACCCTAACCAACTAATCTTTGACTTTTTTTGCTTTTTGGTTTTCACTACCACACAGATAGAAATAAGATGCTAAACGGGTCAAAATAAACAAAATAAAGCACTTATGCATAAGGCGTAAGGCCGCGGCGCGCACAGTCGCATGCACGGTATGGGCACATACACACTGTGTTTTTCTATCATTGTGAGGACTTACCATTGATTCCCATTCATATCTAACCCCTAACCCTAACCCAACCCTAACCTTGACCCAGACCAAAACAATGCCTAACCCTAAAGAAACGTTTTTGCACTTTTACTTTTTCAGTAACAACAACATGGCCAAGAAAACACTGTTTAAACTTGTGGGGACCGAAATGAGGTCCCCACAAGTGACGTTTCTTGGGGTTTTCCTATGGTTGTGGGGACATTTGGTTCACATTAAACTCATTTGGTCCCCACAACCCCTATAATTACCAGTCCACACACACACACACACACACACACACACACACACACACACACACACACACACACTAGTCATATACCGGCAGGAGGAGATAAGCTATGAACCCAAACATGAAGGTACATGTAGATCAGTTCTGTCTTACCTGTTCGCTGTGGTTCTTTCATCATGAAAGCTACTTGTCAGCACTAAACTAAAGTTAGCGTCTGGAGGCTGAACTTCGGTAAAGCTCGACTTGTCCATGTGTTTCTGAGGCACATAATGAGCAGCGTTTCCTTCCAAAGATAAATAGTCATCAATCTCTCCTCCTGACATAAAAATAAAGAAGTCATCTTATTATCAGCCCTGTGACAGACTGGTGACCTGTCCAGGGTGTCCCCTGCCTTCACCCGAGTCAGCTGGGATAGACTCCAGCACCCCCGCTACCCTAGTGAGGATAAAGCGGTGTATAGAGGATGGATGGATGGATCTTTCTATCATCACTGTTAAACCTATCAGCTCCGTGCGTGGCGAGCCTGTGTTAAACACCTGCAGACCGGAGCGCTGCAGATTCAGGACAGGATCACGGTGTCGACTGGACTCCGCGAAACACGCGGGGAAGTTACTTCAATATGACTTTTTTCCCCTCAATTTTTCCATTTGACGGAAATCCGTCGTGGTGATGGAGAACTTTAATCCGTGAGCTAACCTGCTGCCAACCGTGGGCCTGAAGCAGAGATCCACCTCTCTCCACTTCAGCCAGGTTATCCTGAACCTTTGGCTGAGCAGAGTCACCTCTAACGATTCTTTGTCTGATTTATTCTACTGTTTTATTGTTCTGCTTTTATTGTTTTCTTGTTCTTGATGATTAATTTTACTGTAAAGCACTTTGGTTGTCCATAGGCCCTTTTAAATGTGCTATATAAATAAACCTGACACTGACATGCCAAAATAGGATAAAACAGGCACCTTGGCTTGCTATACTTGCCATACACCAAATTCTACTGATTTTCCAGGCCCTAAAACTCAGTAAAATGTCAAAAAGAAAGTCAAAAAATTTTAAGCAAGATGTACGAATTCATCTGTATATATAGACCTTTACAGAAATTTTGTGACGCTCCATTACCATCCTAATTCATAAATTGTTCTTTTTTGTCGCTTTGTAAAGACATTAATCAAACGTTTAGCCTCAGTAGGCACCATTAGACCCTTTGGATCTGCTGGAAGCCATTTTTTGTGTGTCCTCACCACGTTCTGTGTCTGTGGGAGTTACATCTCTGGACATACTGAACCCTGAGCATGCCTTCCAGATGAGATGTCTTTTGGAGATTGAAAATAAAAATGAAATTGTCAGGTCCAATATTTTGCAGAACTTAGTTTTGAATCCCAAACTACAAATAACTAAACTCTGAACAAAATCTGAGTTGGTGGAGCAATACCACCAACAAAATGCTGAGAAACTCCTAAAATGATAACTTTACAGCACTAATAGGTGCTATAGAATACCTTTAATGTGTGGTTATATCTAGCTAAGATTAAGGAATGAATTAAAATTGCACCCCTGTCCTGTTCATGACAGAATTTCTCCTTGGACAGCTAACTACACTCTGCTAGCTGACACCTTGATTTACTGATTATTATTTTCAGAGCTAAAAGGAATCGCTCTGATGTTGACAGGAAATGGGGTGGTGGAGGCCAACATGTTGTTTTCATGTTTTTCTGCCATCAACAATGGATTAATGCAACTTCTAGAAGGCCAGCATAAAGATGAAAAGTGCTTTGAAAATGTTTTGCGCATTGTGTTGAACACAAATGTTCAAAAAGGCAGCTTGAACCTGGCTTAGAGAAGCCACAAATACAACACTAAACCAGCTGTCCCTTTATTTATTTTTTTATCCATTGGTCTTTCCAGTCATGTGGGCAGTGGCATAAGTTTCTTCATTAATATTACAAACTGACATGCCTAATCCAGTCTGATCTGATGTCATGGCCCCTCCCTCTCCTGTGCGCAGTCTCGGTTGACTACGAGCGGCTGCGGGGGAGCGCCAAATCAGTAATCTGCGAAGCATAAAGCCTGGCTCTGCCAACAAGTCGGTGCTGGGTCATTGCCTGCGGTCCTCCTGCCTGAGACATCTCTTGCATGGAATACCCCTGTCTGGTCTGCACTGCTTCAGCTTCCCCTCCAGCTTGGATTCCCCCCGTCAGCTCCAGTCTCCACCCGCTCTGGATTCCTCCCGTCTGTTCCATCTCCCCCTCCGCGCCGTCTTCCCCTCCTCTCCAGACTCCCCCCGTCTGTGCTGGTTCTCCCTACCCCGCTGTCCCTGCCACAATCCTGCCACCGGCTCTCATCAGCTCCATCCCCGCCTCGTCTCCTGAACCCCCCCCCCCGGACAAGACGTGTCACCCCCCTGCTTAGATTTATTAACCCCCATCACGGCCACCTGGTTCGATGCCCTTAGTTCAGTTTAACCCCTCTGTTCTGTTCTTTTTCTGTGCCTCCCATGTGGAGCGTTTTATGTTGTTGTTATTAAAACCATTGAGTATCCGCCTGCCTGTCTGCGAGCCTGCTTTTGGGTTCTAAACACTTTGCCTGCCATAACAGAATGACCCAGCCATACAAGAACCCAGCAGGCACACTGTTTTTATCTGAATTGCCCCCCTCGGTCTCAGAGATACTTACAGTCACTGCAGCATTCGCTGAGAGGCTGGCCGGGTATCTCATCCCGATGGGGGCCGAGGCGCCCTCCGCAGCCATTGAGGCGTTCCGGGCTGCCTCCACAGGTCTCGAGCTCCTCAGGGCTGCCTGGTCCGGCTGTGACGGGTCCCAGGATCTCTGTCAGGATCCTGGGGCATGGAAAGCTGCCCTGGCGGTCCTCGAGGGGCTCGAGGCCGCCTGTTTGACCGTGGAGGGGCTCGCCGCTCCCTTCCCTGGTGGCTCCTCTGGCAGCCAACCGGCCCCTGTTTCCCCGTTAGCCGTGGAGCCGGCCACTAGGAAACCTGGTCGCCGAAGGCGCAGTGCCAGGAAGCGCCGTGGCTCCCTGGTTCCTGCTCCGGAGGGGCCCTGCACCTCCTCAGTTCCCGAGCAGGTTGATGCCACTTCACTCCCGGCTGAGGAGAGGCTCCGTGCCGCCTGACTCCCGGCGGAGGAGAGGCCCCGTGCCACCTCACTCCCGGCTGAGGAGAGGCCCCCTGCCACCTCACTCCTGACTAAGGAGAGGCCCCGCACCACCTCACCGTCTCCAGTCCTTCTAGGGCCCATCGCCCCGTCTCCAGTCCTTATGGGGGCCATCGCCCCGTCTTCTGTCCGTATGGGGGCCATCGCCCTGTCTTCAGTCCTTGTGGGACCCGTCGCCCCATCTCCTGTCCGTGTGGGGGCCATCACCCCATCTCCGGTCCCTGTGGGGGCCGTCGCCCCGTCCCCGGTTTCCCTGAAGAGGCAAAAGGCCTCCTCTGCAACCCTGAAGAGGCTTCCAGCCTCCCCTGCAGCTTTGAAGAGGCTTCCAGCCTCTCCTGCACCTTTGGAGAGGCTTAAAGCCTCCCCGGCGCCCTTGAGGAGGCGTAAAGCCTCCTCCGAGCCCTTGGTGAGGCGAAACGCCTCCCCTGAGCCGTTGATGAGGCGTAACACCTCCTCTGAATCCTTGGAGGTACCGTGAGCAGCGGAGCTTCCACAGCTGATCGCCACTGCTTGGGACACACGTCTCAATTCTGATCACAGATGTACTAAAAAGGACTTCCGAGACACACACATGTTTTGCACACACTGTTGCTCAGTGAATTCTGGCTGGTACAACCCTCCGACCAGTAGCACAAACACGGAATGCCCAGCAGCAGCCGAACACGCAAGTTTCGTGTTGCGGTGACGGACTGGCTTGGCTCCGTACCAAATCAAATCTTCAAAATCATCTGGCGGGCCAGATATTATTCCTGACGGGCCAGTTTTGGCCCGCAGGCCGCCAGTTGCCAACCACTGCCCTATGGCCTCCCAACAGCAGAAGCCTCCCTAGCCCCGTGCTCAGCTCTGCCCCCTGAAGCGTATCCAGTCCTGTCCCCGGTCCTGCCCCCGAGGGGTCCCCAGTCCCGGTTCCAGTGTTGCCCCCCGAGGGGTTCCAGTCCCGGTTCCAGTGCTGCCCCCCCCGAGGGGTTCCCAGTCCAGTTTCATGTGGTTAAAGTACCATGTAATTTAGACTCCCTACTTCAATCAAACATGCAAATCAAGTTATACCTTCTCAACATGTCCACACAGTGTTTTTACATGCTGGAAGGCCTGCCACGAGTGAATAACGAGTCAAAAGCAGAGGTGTCAAACTCATCTTAGTTCAGGTTTCACATTTAATCCACTCTGCTCGAGAAGGACTTAGCTGGCGAGGATGAAACCAGTGGAGGTCGGGGCTCAGGTCGATAGTAGTGAAGAGCCAATGGTGGTGAGGCGGCTGGGACTGGGTCAGCTGGGACTGGGTCAGCTGTGATTGGGTCAGCTGGGACTGGGTCAGCTGGGACTGGATCAGCTGTGATTGGGTCAGCGATGGCATGGAAGGACTCCAACAGCTGGAAACCAACAGCTCCTTGGATTTGAAGGTGACTTACAACCAGAATTTGTGGCTGGACACAGAAGCAGTGAGCCTGTGACTGGCATCAGAGCTGTCGGAATGGAGGAACCAGAACTGAAGAGATGAAACAGAGGAATCCGGGAAATGAAGACCACATGAGGAATTGCAGGGGGTTTTCAGGGAACGAGAACCAGGAATCCAGAAAAATACAAGCAGGTTAGAGAACTGTCACGGTCCAGCTCCGAATGATGAGTGGTGTCAGCTTATATGGAGGAGTTGAACTGGTTGATTAACTGCTCCTACCTGCCTGTCAGAGCTCTCGCTGATTACAGATGTGAATCACCTGCTGCCAGCCTCTATGCCCAAGCACATCTAACCAGGAAGAAACCAAAACACACAAAACTGTGGCTACGTGGCACCTGCAGCCACAGGTGTGACGATGAAATCCCTTCTGGAGTGGAGTTGTGTACTGCCCCACTGTGGCAGTTTTGGACATTTGAGTGTGGTTTAGTTGGACATGCTAAGGATTTTTGGTCCTTTGTTACAGACAAATTAGAATTTTGCAGAATAAGTGATGTGATCACCAAACTTTTGACAACTGGCCCTGCCTGTACATCAATTCATGGAAATCTGTGAAGTAACATTTTCATCTGGTCCAAAGTGTCAGACTGATTGACACTACCGTCTACAGAGCCACTAGACAGAGACACTAACTACAAATTGAATTTTGTGTAGCTAGATAGTTACTTTTTTAATCAGACAATATAGCAATTAGAGCACCACTGACTCAAGAATAGTAAAGTAAAAATGCTTTATTAAACATGAAGAATCTTTGCCATGCAGCCATTTATTAGGTTTCATGTGGTTAAAGTACCATGTAGTTTTGACTCCCTACTTCAATCAAACATGCAAATCAAGTTATACCTTCTCAACATGTCCACACAGTGTTTTTACATGCTGGAAGGCCTGCCACGAGTGAATAACGAGTCAAAAGCAGAGGTGTCAAACTCATCTTAGTTCAGGTTCCACATTTAATCCACTCTGAGCTCCAGTGGACCAGATCAGTAAAACCACAGCATAATAACCAATAAATGACCACAACTCCTGATGGTTCCTTTGTTTTAGCGCAAAAAATACATTCTGAAAATGTTCACATTTAAGGAATTATCTTTTTACAAAACATTATGAAGAAACTTGTATTAGTTAAGAAAAATAAGTTTAATTTCACACACATTCAGCCTCAGTTTATCATTTCCACATTACAACTTCCAGATCACAGTGTCTACAAGAACATTTAGTCACAGCTATCTGGAAGTGAACGATATCATATTTTACTTTAAAAAAAGACAAAAAAACAATAAAAACAAGACAAAATATTACTAAAATGAGACACATAGCGACAAAAGCAAGAAATAAAATGACAATGGTCTAGAAATTATTTCAAACATATAGTTTTACAAGCAGTTAATGTCTTCTTTAGAATTTTTACACTTTACAATGTCATTCTGTGGACCGGATTGGACCCTGTGGTGGGCTGGTTTTGGCCCACGGGCCGCTTGTTTGACACCCCTGGTCTAAACCACGGTTGAGCATTTTCAATTCAATTCAATTCAATTCAATTTTATTTATATAGCGTCAATTACAGTCAACTCGTCTCAAGACGCTTTACAGAACCCAAATGCCTGACCCCCAGAGCAAGCCCAAAGGCGACAGTGGCAAGGAAAAACACCCTTTTAACAGGGAAGAAACCTCGAGCAGAACCCGGCTCTATATAGGGGGACCCATCTGCCTGCTGGCCGGGCGGGTTGAGAAGGACAGAAGAGGGCAAGGGGGAGGGATGGGAGAAGAGGGAGGGGTGGGAGCACCTTTAATTTTCAAATTAAAGGTGCAGTATGCAGTGTCAGAAAGAGCTTTCAAACAAACAAGGGAAGATAATGCTTTCAACTTGCAAGGTTAGACTTTCTGTATCGATATTTGTTTTCAGAATCAGATCCTGTTTCCAATGTGCATGGCTAAATTACTTCAGTATCACAGCTCTTTTCCATTATCAGTATCTGAACAGAGTCGTAGGTGAGCTGGTGTACTTGAGTTGCAGAGTGGGGAGACTTCATAGATCTGCACATTCAGGAAACATCTGAGCAGAGCTACATTTAAGCTGTCTTAAAGATGTATGGATCATTTTTATTTTAAAAAACCCTTCAAAATATCCATTTTTGATACATAGAGATTAGTTTTTAGAGGTTTAATCGATGTTACAGCACCTCAGGTTTTAGTCACCACTTCTTCAGGGGAAAAAAAACATACATTTCAGACAAAGATAGTGTTTGGGCTGTGTACACACAGATTCATCTCTATTACATCTTTGCTATCTGTGGTCCTATGCAAAGCTTTCAGAAAATGTCCACAAATAACTCAGTATGTAAGAATATGTGTTGTTGGTCGGTATTACAGAGGCCAAGAAAGAGAAGCACAAACAGGAGAGGGTTATAGGCTCCATTTGGAATCCTTTTGTGCTGTTGATGTGACGCATTCAGTCTCGACAAAGGATCAGAAAGTCTGGTGGAGGAGGCAATCTGTTGAAACAGGTTACCCACAGCACCTCACATAATTTGTGGAAAATTAAGTTCATTGAACTTCCAAAACCCCCGTTTTTGCCTGAAGCATTGTTCTGTCTAGAAAGACTGAATAAATGAAAAGAAAAGGGCATTTGAAACTGTCCTTTCTTGATTTGTTCTGAGGTTTGAGAGGAGTGTTAAGAAGCCTTGGAGGAAGTGATTTGGTTTGCCAGTTCTATCAGAATAATCTAGTCCTGTCCATGGGCAATGTTTGCTTTGTTTTTTTGGTGTTTTTTTTTTTTGCATTTGGTGTTTTTCTGCAGGATGTCAAAGATATAAGTGGAGTCAGCGGACAAAATGGAAATTAAGAGTGATTATCAGGCAAGTTCTCCAAAGAAACGGAACACTTCAATCACCGCTTTCCTCCTTCCTTAATTGGACCCATACGATGCAGCTCACAATCATGTTGAGCCACTACGGTTGTATTCCACAATCTGTGTGCGTGTGTGTTCAGATTTTGACCAGTAGCGGCATAAATTTTGCATGTTTATTGGATTTGAGCAGCTACAAACATTGTTAAATGGACTGCATCTATAGTTGGACAGTTGTGGGACCACAGGGCCGATGACGAAGCTTTAGGATGTGTGCCTCATGATGGCAAGAACCACCTGACTATTTGCACTTTGCGTTTATCAGAAAAGTAAGCTGGACACTCAGTGTGTGCATTGAATATACGATATGTTTTGTGTATTTTCCATCCTTGTTGTTTTCTTTTCTGTTTGACCTTTACATATTGCTAAAATACAATAAAGAAAGGAGTTCTTTTGTTCAGAACATCGTGTTTTCTAGTGAGCATGTGAGGAACACACATGCACAGACTTATGCTGATTGTAGTGGGCATAGAAGTGCCCACAGTGTCTACATCTGAAGGGGCTGCAGGTCTTTCACTAGCAGCATAATGTGAGGCTGAGATCAGTCCTTCAGCCAGAAGCATCAAGTTTGTGTCAAGTTCTTCACTCCAGTGTAAATTGTCGCTCCTTATTTAGGCTTAGTGGCAGAGGGAGAAAGAAGAAGGCTTTAGAGAGCTGAAGAGAGTGACCATTATGCAGTCCTATTTACCTCAGAGTTCAGGGCACAACCACATTCACACAATCAAGCATCGGCTTCTCTCCATCTGGGGCCCAAACAAAGGAACCGCTGCAGTTCTTCATCAAAATGAGTACGGATTCCAATTCCCCAAGGGAAAACAACACAATGAAGAGTCAGGAGGGTTAATGATACTTGTGAATAACTCTCCATGTGGGCCATTTGGGGTTGAATTTTCAGGGAGAGAGAATAAGAAAGAGACAGGAGAGAACAGAGAGGGAGAGGAGCATGCTTAGTGACAGTGATCCATTTTGAATATAATCAGGCACTGCTGCTTTAGCTATTAAAAACGAATTAAGCAAAAGCACAATTAGAGGACATTGTCATGCAAATGCTATAAGATGTATTGTTCTCTGTCAGAACACATGTAAAATCTAATTAAAGTGAACTCTGGGCCGTCTGCTCTGTTGTTTTTGGAGGAAAAGAAGAGCAGCTCAAGGGACACACAAGAGATATATATGTCTAGATGCACAAACTCAACACACTTTCACTCAGAATAATTCATTCAGATGAGTCCAACCTCCATGATAAAAATGAAGGTTTAGAGGGTGAAAGTGCTTGTAACGCACTGCTGTATTCTTCAAATGCCTAAAATATGGGCGTTTTCTTTTTGCAGTGAGAAGTTAGTACTTTACATAAATACTTTCCTTCTATGCTACTTTACCCTCATATTACTTTGGACCATTTGAGACAGAAATACTGCACATTTCACTTCATTACAATCATTTGGCACCTACAGTTGCTTTGTGTTCTAAAACCTTATGGATAAAAACACACATTGTTAGACATTAAACCAGTGACTTCCAGCAGGTTTGACTCATTAAAAGATGTTAGCTGCTCCAACAAAGAGGCATAACCCCACTAAACCTCTCACATGTTGGATTCCGACAACTGTTGACACCCTAAGAATACAAGTAAGTAGTATTTGAAAATGCAGAGCTTTTATTTGTACTGGCACAGTTTTACATGAACATTCTGCTTTAACTTGTTTAGGACTACAAGAATTCAACCTCTACCACCAATACCAGCAGAGAGACTTGGGATTTCAGATTATCTTAAAGCTTTTTATTTTGTGTTGAGCTCATACAAACGACAAAGACT
The DNA here is from genome assembly GCF_021347895.1 of Acanthochromis polyacanthus. NCBI lineage: Eukaryota > Metazoa > Chordata > Actinopteri > Pomacentridae > Acanthochromis > Acanthochromis polyacanthus. Next base: position 5,360,551 of record NC_067132.1, on the reverse strand, counting down.
ACTTCTACATAATATGACAACACGGTCTCACGGGGATTCGTGTAACTGTCACGTCAGTTTTTGTTTCGGTTTCGTGCGCACCAACACGATGTCGTCATGTTTTTCGTGCCGCTCACCACGAGCGAAACCCGCTGTGGTAATCACATCTGAAAGTGGTTTATACCGGCGGATTCATGACGATCTAAGCTGTCCATTGGCGTTTGCGGCCGCCACCGCGGCCGCCATTGCGGCCGCCGGACATCTGGCCGCAGCAGCGGCCGGATCACATCTGAAAGTGGTTTATACCGGCGGATTCATGACGATTTAAGCTGTCCATCGGCGTTTGCGGCCGCCGCCGCGGCTGCTGCTGTGGCCGGATGACTGGCGGCTGCAATGGCGGCCGCAGCGGCGGCCGCAAATGCCGATGGACAGCTTAAATCGTCATGAATCCGCCGAATTTGCATAGGAACTTAAAGAATGTCCGGCGGCCGCAGCGGCGGCCGCAAACGCCAATGGACAGCTTAGATCGTCATGAATCCGCCGGTATAAACCACTTTCAGATGTGATTACCACAGCGGGTTTCGCTCGTGGTGAGCGGCACGAAAAACATGACGACATCGTGTTGGTGCGCACGAAACCGAAACAAAAACTGACGTGACAGTTTCACGAATCCCCGTGAGACCGTGTTGCAACACCAGTAAGACGACGGAGATGGTGGTCGACTTCAGGAGAAGGACACTCCCACATCCAGCAGTGAACATCCAGGGGCAGGACATTGAAACAGTGGACAGTTTCAAGTACCTGGGTGTTCACCTCAACAATAAACTGGACTGGTCCCACAACACTGATGCTCTGTACAAGAAGGGCCAGAGTCGCCTCCACCTTCTGAGGAGGCTGAGGTCCTTCGGAGTGTGCAGACCTCTACTAAGGACTTTCTACGACACTGTGGTAGCCTCTGCTTTCCTCTACGCTGTCGTCTGCTGGGCCCCGGGCAGCACAGAGCGGGACATGAAGAGACTGAACAAGCTGACCAAGAGGGCCAGCTCTGTCCTGGGCCGCCCACTGGACTCTGTGATGGATGTGGGTGAGAGGAGGATGTTGACCAAGCTCTCATCCATCATGGACAACAGCTCCCACCCACTGCACCGGACTGTAGTGGAGCTGAGCAGCTCCTTTAGCACGAGACTCAGACACCCTCAGTGCAAGAAGGAGCGCTACCGCAGGTCCTTCATCCCCACTGCCATCAGACTGTAGAACACTACTGTGTAGTTGTTATTATGTGCAATATTTATTATCTTGTTCTTGCACTTTCGTGACTTTTGCACTCCTCTGTTTTTTGTTTTTGTTTCTAAGAGCCCTGTAATGTTAAATTTCTCCTTTGTGAGATTAATAAAGTCTATCTTAACTTAACTTAAGTAAAAAGCAGTCATCCAAAAAATTACTCAAGTAAGAGTAAAAAAGTATTTGGTGAAAAGACTACTGAAGTACTGAAAGTACTGAGTAACTGTTTGATTGTAATGTCTGATTTATTTTTTAGAAATGATGTGATCAGACAGACAAAAATGTAAAATAATGTGCAAATTCTGGTATTTCCAAATAATAAAATAAAAAAAATAGCAAAAATAAATAACATCTTTACAAAATAAGTTAAGGCACAAAAAACACAAATTTCCAACTTTCAGTTTTTCACAACATAAAGCTTTTGAAACAAATACAGTGTCTATCATAAGTATTCACCCCCTTTGATGGTTTACCCTTTTATTGCTTTCATAAATCAAACATGGTCAATAAAATTTAGCTTTTTTAACAAAAAATTTATTGGAAAAAAAACTCTTTAATCTCAAAGTGAAAACAGATTTCTATAAAGTAATGTTAATGAAAGAAAATTATATAAATAAAAATAATTGTTTGCATAATTATTCACCCCCTTCAAGTCAGTATTTCATAGATGCACCTTTGGCTGCAATCACAGCAGTGAGTCTGTGTGGATAGGTCTCCATCAGTCTTGCACATCTGCCCACTGCAATTTTGCTCCATTCTTCTTTGCAAAACTGCTCAAGCTCTGTCAGGTTGCGCGGGTATCGGCCATGAACAGCCCTTTTCAAGTCCAGCCACAAATTCTCTATAGGATTGAGGTCTGGGCTTTGACTCGGCCACTCCAGAACATTTACCTGGTTCTTTTTTAACCATTCCTGTGTAGCTTTTGCAGTATGTTTTGGATCATTGTCTTGCTGGAAAATAAATCTTCTCCCAAGACGTAGTTCTCTTGCAGACTGAAAAAGATTGTCCCCCAGGATTTCAGTGTATTTTGCAGCATTCATTCTGCCCTCTATGTTTACAAGCCTTCCAGGTCCAGTTGCTGAGAAACATCCCCACAGCATGATGCTGCCACCACCATGCTTCACAGTGGGGATGGTGTGTTTTTGGTGATGTGCAGTGTTTGGTTTCTGCCAAACATGACGTCTTGTCTGATGGCCAAAAAGCTCCATTTGGTCTCATCAGACCAAAGAATCTTCTTCCACTTGACTATGGAGTCTTCCACGTGCTTTTTGGCAAACTCTAGTCCAGATCTAATGTGACTTTTCTTCAACAGTGGCTTTCTCATTGCCACTCTCCCATAAAGCTTTGACCGGTGAAGAACCCGGGCAGCAGTTGCTACATGCACGGTCTCTCCCATCTCAGCAGCTGAAGCTTGTAACTCCTTCAGAGTAGTTGTAGGGTCTTGGTGGCTTCTCTCACTGGTCTCCTACTTGTAGGTCACTCAGTTTACGAGGGCGGCCTGATCTAGGCAGATTCACACAAGTGCCATATTCCTTCCATTTCTTGATAATTGATTTCACTGAACTCCGGGGGATGTTCAGTGCCTTGGAAATGTTTTTGTAACCATCCCCTGATTTGTACTTCTCAATAACCCTTTCCCTGAGTTGCTTAGAGTGTTCTTCTGTCTTCATGGTGTAATGGTAGCCAGGAATACTGATCAACCGCTCTCTGGACCCTTCAGACAGATGTTTTACAACTCAATCACTTGAAACACACCCACACCACTCAGGTGATCTTCATTTCACTAATTGTGAGACTATTGGCAACAATTTGATGGACCTCTGTTGAATTAGACCATTAAATTAAAAAGGGGGTGAATAATTATGCAAACAATTATTTTCATTTATATAATTTTCTTTCATTAACATTACTTTATAGAAATCTGTTTTCACTTTGACATTAAAGAGTTTTTTTTCCAATAAGTTTTTTGTTAAAAAAGCTAAATTTTATTGACCATGATTGATTTATGAAAGCAATAAAAGGGTAAAACATCAAAGGGGGTGAATACTTATGATAGACACTGTACCTGGAGTAAGGTAACGTTTGTATGTTTGAACAGTGCAAACTATTTACAATGACAAGATATACTGCATGCTCATAGACTGGATGTGAATGCTGTATTTCAACCCCCCACCCCCAACTCTATCATGTGGACCTATCAACCTGACGTCACGCTTCACTTCGCCCATGTTAGTAAACAGAAGACAAAAGATGGAGATATCCATGCTGTGCTAATGATTGGACTCTGAAGCAAGATCAAATTTCTCAAAAATGCCCCAGTTTTTTCATTCCCTGTCTGCTATGTCTGTAGAATTTTTGCCACTATGCCGCTAATGTGACCGCAGGGCGACGTCTGGTGAAACGGAGTCATGTGATTATTGTTGCTTCGTCTGATTGGTGAATCACAGTCATGTGGTAGATCCACTGAGGGCATCTCTCCAGCAAAATAAAGCAGATCTAATGTGGTAAATAAAAAAGTAGTGGAGTGTAGCCCAGTGTAACGGAGTAAGAGTAGAGTTTCTTCTTCACAAATCTACTCAAGTAAAAGTAAAAAGTATGGCAGAGAAAAACTACTCTCAGAAGTCCATTTTTTTTCAAAAAGTCACTCAAGTAAATGTAACGGAGTAAATGTAACTTGTTTCTACCCACCTCTGGTTCTAATGCTACATTGTGTTAGCTAATTGTGTTGAAAGGCTCATTGATGATTAGAAAACACTTGTGCAGTTATATTAGCACATGGATAAAGGTGGGAGTTTTCATGGAAAACATGGAATTGTCTGAGAGACCCCAAACTTTGGAACAATAGTGCATATTGTGGAGCAAAATTTTGAAATGAAAATAATTCTGATGTCCTCTCGGATGTCCTATACTATCCTATACTATCAATTCAATTTAGATTTTCCTTTCATACATTTATGTTTCACAGGATCGTTGGCCTCATGCTGGCTCTGTTGACACTGAGGTCTGTTGGTGTGTCACAGTATTGGCATAGTGACATTGTGGTGTAGCAGCTGGTCGCTGCTTTAGAACCACATTTTCTTTAATACTGGAGATTTTTGATGACTGCAAATGAAGATTGATCTGAGGGATGCTGAGAATGACCACAGCATGCAGAAAGGAAAGGACGAGCCCCCAAATATGTTACGTCCCAAGACTAGGGGATGAAGGGAGTAACAAATATAAAGAAAAACCAGGTTAAGAGGCTGAAAACTGATCACGCGGCGGAGAAATAACTTTATTTACAAAGGAAGTTAGGCCCGAGATCCACACGAGGGAAGCGAGTTCCTTAACCATGAAAGAATGTTCCAACAATGAACTGATGCACAACAACCAAGTCCAGGCTCAGCACCAGTCACCAACACACAGTCCAGCTGCCGGTCTGGCCTAAAGGCGACACTGATCTGAGTGTCTGAGCTTTACACCTTCCCAGCTGATTGCCAATGAGCCACAGGTGCCCCTGGCCACTCCCACTGGGGGTAATCTAAAAGGAAGAGAAAAGAGAAAGCACACCCGACCTTACCTACACACACACTAGAACATAACAAGGTGTCAGACCTCCAAGAGCTGATGGAGCCTCCTAAAGTCTAAACATTTGGTTAGAACCACTTTAGCTTAAAAGTCTAACAAAAACTTTTGTCCATCCATGCAGTCTATCTGAAGGATCCTGAACCGGTCCCATGTCAAATTATATGTGCATTCCCTCCGCTGTTTTCTGTGTCGACCTCAGAGGTCTTCCAGGTAGGAATGTGCCCAGGAGGCATCCTAATCAGCTGCCCTGACCAGCTCAGTTTGAAGAGAAGGACAAACAAACCTGCTCTGAGCTCCTCCTTCTGTCTCTACAGAGAAGTTTCTTGTCATCTGCTTGTATCTGTGACCTTTGTTTTGCTCACTACTCAGACATCATGATGGCAGGTGGGAGATGGAACGCAGATTTAAAACACATACATCACTAAAACATATTTTTGTGCACATTTTCTTATTAAAATAACCTTCAATAAGATTTCAAATGCTCTCATTTTAATAATAGTGTCTGAAAAACAACCTATTAGAATCAGTCTCTTAATTTGACAGCTGGCCAGAAACGTAACTCCACATGAATCCTAGTATTGCTGTAAATCTGCTGATGGTGTAATCAGGCATCGGATTCTCTGTGTTTGTAAAACTGTAAGTCCATACAGTTTGAGGTGCTCATTATTAAGTTGGTATTATTGTAGTGTATCTCCAGCAGGCATATGCCAGAGAAGTGACATCTGCAGCAAAACATATTATAACAAACCCTGAAGCCATCGGCCACAACAACAGAGATGGGCTGGTCATCCAGGGCTGTAAACTGACAGCTCTGCCATCCTAAACCACCTGAACAGGTCCAGTCAGGAGGATATAAGACCAGAGAGAGAGAGGTGGACAGTCAAGTACAGTTGTGCTGACATAGTTTTCTTTTTTGTTTTCTTGGCTTTTTCTCATCAGGAAAACTCTAGCACATTAATTTCTAAAGTGTGTTATGACAGTGAATCAGTGTCAACTGAGGCCTAGAGACTTTTCTGAAATGATATATTACACACAAAATATGGCAGAGAAGCACAAATTAACAGTACTTAGAGTAAATTAAGAAAAACATTACCTCTGACCGCTGGGAGCTGCTCCTCAAACAAAGCTGTAGAGTCGACATCAGGCTGAAGTTAACTCTGATGTCGTCTCTACAAGAGCACAGCCAGCAGACAGTACAGTAGCATGACCTTTGGAAATGTCTTGTTTACTCTGACTGCAGAGCCAACTGCAAAAACAAATCATGTTTAAGATGAAACTCCCAGAAAGCCACGTGAGAACCATCTTAGAAAAACCAAGTCCAAAAAGAAAAAAAGAACTATGTGTGTCCATGAGTAAACGGAATGGTTGCCAAATAAACTCATCCTTAACGCCCTCTCTCTCTCTGCATGGAGGCTTTAGCAGAAACATCAAAGCGGACTCGGCCCATGTGATTGGTGCTGAAGTGCTCGTCATAAACGGCTCTTTTTAGCCTCCTCCGTGTGGAGAGCATGTTATTTCTCACAGTGTGGACTGAGCACAGACAGCGAGCTCCTGGTAACTGATGCAGTGTGTTTGCTTTAGCTAATTGGATTCTGAAGTAACCGTTGTTTACTCAAGAGGCCGTAATGAATTCCCTGCCTGTGTGATTACAGTGTAATCAACATACAACCTCACTTAAAAATACTTCGAGAGGGGACATTGGCAGTGACAAGTCTACAGCAACATACACAAACAAACAATGAGTGAATTTTAAAAAACAGCTATTTAACAGCTTGATCTTAATAGTTAATCATTAGCATACTAGACAGGGAACATATGTCAGTACATGTGGAAGGTTAACTTCTGCATCAGGTTCAGCATCAGCCATCACATGCAAAGAATAATGCCTGGCAATAGAATGACAGAATGAAATCTGAATGACAGAATGACAGAATGAAATTTGAAGGCCTTGAAACAGCCCATACTGTGCTGTCAGTGCAACCCAGGGACATGTCCACAGTGGCTAACACAGTCATGGAAAAAATTATTAGATCACCCTTGTTTTCTTCAGTTTCTTGTTTATTTTAATTCTTAGTACAACTAAAAGCACATTTATTTGGACAAATATAATGTTAACAAAAATATCTCATAAGAGTTCAATTTATGAGCTGATATCAGACATTTCCATGGTTTTCTTGATAAATAACCAAAGTCACTTCAGTTCTTCCATCAGTATCTATGGCATTGTTCTGCCAAAAACAGCTTTTAGGTTTCCATGTTTTCTTTTCTGTCTGTTTTAGTCCCATGATCCACACAGGAGTTAGTACTGATCCATAGCCATTGTTTGTTATGACTGCAGCCATGCATCTTGGCATGCTCTCCCTCAGGTTCTGACATTGTTCTGCTGTCACAGCAGCCCATTCCTGTTGCACTAATTCTAACTAATCTGATTTGTATTGGGTTTGTGGTTCTCCATTTTACATTTTATGATTTTCCACAAGTTTTCAGTTGGATTTACATCTGGTGATTGAGCAGCCAAGGCATGGTTCCAGTGTTCTGGTTCTCCATCATAGACTGTATATATAGTGGACGTAGCATCTGACTCCAGAATTGAAGCCCACCCGGAAGTGTCAAAAACTTGCAATATCACGCCGTCCGCTAGGGTTGGCTCCAAACAGCTTTTTCTCCATAGACCCCAATTCATTTTGGAAAAAATAAAATTTGATAGACTGATTTTCTACAGCTCAGGATTTTTTCCCGTTAGTTTTCATGGTCAAAATGAGAGATCAGGTGGCCGATCTTAAAATAAATCAATACTGAATTTTAAATAAATCGTTAAAGTTGGCGGAGCCAGGGGGCGTGGCTATACTTGATAGACAGCAACAGAAGCCTCTGCGGTAAAATGTGGGCGGGATAAGAGAGTCCTCAGCCAATCCTGCCCCTAGTTGCTCTCCGGTCCAGTCTGTTTGATGACGCTTTTTACGTCACTGGCTCCAAAAAAATCCAAAACGGCGACCAGGAAGTAGCAAAATCCGGGCTTCATTTTCTCGCCGTTGAAACCAACGGGTGACGTCACGGTTAGTTTACGCCTGTTCTCCATCCAGGCTTTAACTGATCTTGTCTTGTTGGAAAATTCAGTCATTGGAAGCAGTAAAGGGTTTTCCAGCTGATGGAAGAACACTGTTTTCAACAGTAGCTCCAAACATGACCTGGTTCATTCTCCCTGTTCCACCCAGACTGAAACTACCCCAGATGGTCACTGATCCACCCCCATGTTTTACTGTAGGGGTAGACAGTCTGGTTTGTAGCTTCTCCAGGCTTCCTAACCAGTAAGTTGGCTGGAGTGGACATCAAGTGAAAACTGGATTCATCCCTGAAGAGAACCTTAGCCCAATCATCAGCAGTCCAATCCTTGTGATCCGGCAAACATAACCGGGCTTTCCTCTGCCTCTCCTTGATGAAGGGCTTCTTCCTGCTCTGTGGGACTTCAGACCAGCTTCAACAAGTCGCTTTCCAACTGTCCTTGTCAAGCAAGTTCCATTTCTCCACAGTGTCCACTCATTTTAAGGTCCCTGGAGGTCTGAGGATGATTCCTGACAGGAACAGATGAGTGACGGTCATCTGGTGGTAGAAAGACATTTCCTGACCAGCTAGCAGTTTGGTAGAACCATGCTGGGCTTGTTTTTCTTGGTGTAATGGACAGCTGTCTTGGAGATCTTCAGTTTTTTCACTACCTCTCTCTCACTCATTTCCAAGATGGCTGCCCTTGTGACTTCACATACCGTATTTTCACGACCAAAAGGCGCACTGTACCAAAAGGCGCATTCTCAGTTATGTGTGCCATTACTGTATTTAACACACACATAAGGCGCACCTGATTATATGGCGAGGGTTTTATATACAATCCACGCCCGCACTTCGCCCTTTAACGTTCTCATGGTGTCCTCTACTACGTCGGCCTTACAACAACAACACACATAAGCATACAAGTGTGCGTATTTAAAAATAGAGCGGGAGCAAAACTGAGTTTGGTTGTGCTTTATTTAAGTATTGATTACAAAGTACTAACATTTTTTTAATCATCAATAGTCGCGGGCATGGTAAAACACACGGATAAAACAAGCACACAAGTGTGCGTATTTAAAAATAGAGCGGGAGCAAAACTGAGTTTGGCATTCACTTTTTTTTTACCGGTAATCGTCATCAATCAAACCCATGGAAGTCCTCATCCTCTGTTTCTGAATTGAACAGCTGCGCTAAACCTCCATCAAACATGCCAGGTTCACTTTCTTCACTGTCAGAGTCACTTTCCGTGCCGTGCGGCGCCTCGGAAATGATGCCGGCTTTTGCGAAAGCTCGAACAACAGTGCCAGCAGACACGTTAGCCAAGCATTTACAATCCATTGGCAAATTGTGGCGTAACTCGCCCGGCGCTGCCTTCCACTCTTAGTGAAACTGTGGTCTCCATCGGTCATCCATCGCTCCACGCCGCTCGCAGCCTTACTTTGAACGGCCGGTTCACACCGATGTCCAGCGGTTGGAGTTCCTTTGTCAGGCCTCCCGGAATGACAGCAAGCTCAGAGTTCATTTGCTTCACTTGTTTTTTCACATCGGCTGTGAGATGGGCACGCATAGAGTCACAGATCAACAGCGATGGTGATGCGTGGAAAAAAACACCTGGTCTACGTCCGCCTTTACAACAACACACACAGGACGCACTGCACCATAGGGCGCGCCGCACAATTTGAAGAAAATCTAAGACTTTTATGTGCGCCTTATAGTCGTGAAAATACGGTAATTCTTTAGTTATAGGCGTTATGTGAGCGCTGACAACTTCTAAATTGTGCTATGACTTGAATGTCAGCATTAAACCACTCTAGACCTTTACATGAGCAGTGCTGCTGATGACATGAAATGTCCTCTTATAGACCCTGGAATACAATGAAGCTGAAGCATGTCAGATAGGACATAAAGTATTATCAGCTGTATTTTTTGTCATGTTCATTGTATTCTTCAGGTAATATACCCTTAGTTGTACCCGGCATTAAAATGAACAAGAAATTGAAGAAAACGGGGGTGGTCTAATCATTTTTTCCATGAGTGTATGTCTTCTTTTGAGGTTGATTAAAACGCAGCCAGCATCAAACACTTTGTTTCAGATGCCACTGTTTGTAGACTCTCATTTCGGTCCCTGGTACCCATGTTCTGATTATATCACACCGATATTAAAACCCAGCAAGCTGGAATTTGTTGAGTGCTAACATGTTTCTACCAGTTCTCCAAATTAAGGCAAGAATCTTTCTAACCTAACTCATCAGACAATCTTGTCACACAAGTCTGAAAGCTTTGACAAGTAGAAGGATGTTGTTAGTTGCATTGCAGACCTTGAAGTGCAGAGGTAAGAGTGGACGGCTGAACAAAGCCTGCGACTTGAACACAGACCACCTGACTGAAAGATGCATTTCTTGATTTTCAGATATGACACACTGATACTGACTCATTTGTTGTTTTAGTACAGCAGTGAACTGTCATTAAATATATAGTTTATTGGAATATGTAAAAGATCTTTTTAAGTTGGTCTGTGCAGTGGCTTGGTGGTTTCCACCGTCGCCTTGCAGCTAGAAGATTCCCGGTTCGTGCCCTGGCCTTCCTGGGATCTTTCTGCATGGAGTCTCCATGTTCTCCTGTACATGTGTGGGTTTTCTCCAGGTTCTCCAGCTTCCTCCCTCACCTGTTATTTTCCTCTGGAGCCTTCCCATTTTTAAGTTTAGACAAATTCAAACCACAAGCTTATTCATGAAAACAAATTTAAATTGTCATTTAACTATGCTGCATTTCTTCCTCTAAGCTCTGTACAGATGGCCTGTTCCACTTGTTTCTGTCTCCTGGTTGTCAGGCAGCACACTCTACAAAGAGTTAATTATTTGGCCATTAACAGTAAATAAATGTACATAAATACACCACACAGTGCTTCTCTGAGGCTGTGAGTCATGACTATCCAGTCAGTATGTTTTTCATCTGTATTTTGTAGCTTTGATTCATTATAGATCAACAGGTCAGCAATAAGAAAAGTGAAATTTAAGAGTGCCCTCTGTTGGGCCACAAATCAAACTACTTCTCACATTTGGACGCACGAATAGATAGAAATTTTTGAATTAGAACAAACCAAACAGTTGGAACACTTCATTATTTCTCAAACAAATGTTTGAATTATCAGATAGAAATTGACACCTCAAATAGACAAGTTCACATGAAAAGATGCTCACACTGGTGATGTTGTGCAAATGTAATCTTTATTTTCCATGCTCTTTAATTGTGAGCAGCTGGTTTTAGGAGAAAAAGAAACAGAAAGAGCAGGCAGTAGACGTGCTGCATTGCTGTAGAAATAACAGTGATTCTCTACTCACCTGTGTGTCATGCAGGATGACCTTTAAAGCCAAGATACACCATGTTCACCTAAATGCTGTACTCAGTCTCTGATGGTCAAATAAACACAAGCTTTTTCAGGAACAACTGACAGTATAAAAGCACTGATTTCACCCCAACATGGCCAAACACCTCACATGGAGAGGGCTTGGAAATGTAGCCCTTGAACTTGTCAGACAGAATTAATCTTTTCTGCCTGCTCAGCAGTAGAGCCATTTTAAAACACACTCCTGTGATAGTTGCTTATACTTGTAACACCATGAAAAAGGATTCCTTAGCATATCCCAGCTTGTTAGGAAGTTGGGGTCGGAGCACAGGGTCAGCCGTAATAAGCCCCCTGGAGCAGAGAAGGTTAAGGGCCCTACTCAAGGGCCCAAAAGTGGAAGCTAGATGACACTGGGACTTGAACCCCTAACCTTGTCAGAAACTCAGAGCTTTAACCATTGAACCATTGCCCTGTCTTTCATGAACTATAAAGAATAAAACTCAAACAGTGATTGTGCAGACATTAGAGCACCCTTTTGCTTGTTAAGTCTCAGAAACAAATGTCCTTGTTGCTGGGACTTGGAAGGATGGTCACCAGGGATCCTGAGCTGACTCTTTAAGTCCTGTGGTAACACTCAATAACCGTGGTCTTCTCTAACAAATTACATGGGATCGGAAAATTAAGCTAATTGATTCCTACGAAGCAAGGAAAGTCTATAAAAAAATATCAAAGTGACTCCAGCTTCAGATTTCATGGTCTGAAGAGGTAGTTAGGGAGAGTGATGGAAGTCAACACCATATCTAGAAAAACATAAAACTTATAGTTCAAACTGCATGTCAGCTGGTCTGAGAGTAAAAGCAACAGTCCTGTAGGAAGGTAGAGTAAATTCAGGAAGGTTCTGCTGTTGATTTAAAGGGGACATATTATGCAAACCTCACTTTGTGAAAATGTCCTTATAGTAGTGTGTGTTGCAGTAGCTCATTATGAGGTTCGAATTTGAAAACTGTCTGTTTCCTCCCTACCTTGCTACACCACATTTTGTGAAAATGCCTGCTCAAACGTCCGATTTTGATTTGGGTCCGCTTATGACGAAATAAGCGGATTTAACTCCTCCCCCTGACTGCGGGCGCCGGGCAGTCTCGTGCGAAGTGACCAGGCTCATGGCACTGGTAGTAGCCGTCTGGAGAGCGGCGGCGACGCGGCGACGTAGGCGGCTCGGTCTCTCGCCCCTCTTCTTCCCCAGGCCCGCACTCAGCCTTCCTGATGTGTGGCTTGAACGCGGAAGTCGTGGGGGGCCGGGACGTGAGCGCGCGTTCCGCTCTCTCGGCTTCTCGTAGTGCCTCACTGAGTGTTTGCTTTCCGCACAGCAGCGGCGCCGGGCGGCTCCCCACTGTCGGCTGGTGGTGGCCGGCGGCTGGCTGCCGACGGCTGGGGCGATGCTCTGGCAGCGGGGGAGATGCTCCAGCAGCCAGCTGCCGAGGCACAACGAGAAGCCGAGAGAGCGGAAGGCGCGTTCACGTCCCGGGCCCTCCACGACTTCCACGTTCAAGCCGCACTTCAGGATGGCTGAGAGCGGACCAGGGAAGAAGAGGAGCAAGAGACCGAGCCGCCTACGTCGCCACCAGCTCTCCAGACGGCTGCTTCCGGTGCCATGAGCCTGGTCACTTCACACGAGACTGCCTGGCGCCCGCACCGAGAAGCCAAGCTCCAGGAAACAAGAGAAGAGTGGCGCTGTGAGGGAACCGCCGCTCCAGAACCCCCTGGCTGAGATGCTCCTGCTCGCGGCTGCTGCCTGTGGCGGCCCACCGTTTCATCAAGGGGTGGCGGGCTCTTTTCCTCTTGGGTTTGCTCCCAAGAGGCGGCTCAGTCCCTCGGTGACAGCTTGTTGGAGCTCCCTCAGTTCTTCCTCCATCTGCAGTCGAGCGAGCGCCATCCCACTTCTGACACCAATGTAGTACTGAGCGCGTCCTCTCCCAGAGGGGAGGGGGAGTGGACAGATGTGTTCATTTGCATACCTGGAAGCAGGCCCAGAAACAGCCTGTTCTGAGGAGGGCTGGTGAGAGTGAATTTTTCGACTGCTGAAACTCCGAACAAAGGATGATTTTGGGGCGAACAAACTTAAATACGATGTTTTTGGGCTTCTGAGACCTATATGACATGACTGAAAAATAGCATAATATGAGACCTTTAAGAACAGGGTTGACTGAAAAATAGCATAATATGAGACCTTTAAGAACAGGTTGAAGCGTAAGAATCCCAGAACAAGGCCGTAGATTCTACCTCAGCTCAACACTGGACATCTGTGGAAGCCAGTGGAACAGGAAACACCTCCCACTGCCACAAATAGAGAAGTGGTTAGCACTGTCATCTTGCAGCTAGAAGGTTTGTGTCCCGGTCCCAACCTGGGATCTTCTACACGGAGTTTGCACGGTGCACATGCATGAAGCGCACAGTGGTAGCCGGTCATGTGTCAGAATGTCACATGACGCTGCGCCATCAACAGCAGGACTTGTGTTTGACCCATTTTTAATGTTATACCAAGCAGCATCTGTGATGGAATCTCTTACAGTCAAAACAGCTGCATTTCAACTTGAATCACATTATGGGGAACAAAGAGACAAATCTGGTCGGTTGGGGGAAGAATGGAAATGGATGATTGTGTTTTTATGGCAAAAAAAAAAAAAAACAGTACACCGTCAAATATTCTCCCTCAGACACATCAGGATGTTCCAGTAGAACTCAGGGCTTGACAGTCCAACTCTGTGGGGACTAATTCCCATGTGAGTGTTGAAGAAAACAATCAGCTTGTGGCTTGACTTGTATGGGAAGCTGTCATCTCTTCCACTGTGTTCCTTCTCTTGGTGGCTGCAGATCTGAAGTGATGATATTTAGCTTCTTTGTATTTATTTGGACTTTTGGACAAAAAAATCATAATTTGTCTCAAAGTGGCCTCTGTTCATGTGATGTTTACCTTGTGAGGCTACTGAGACCTGATGAACCACATGCCAGGCCGTAAGCATGCTGTGTTTCTTTTAAAATCATATATTCTGATATATATGTGCAGATTAGATTTACAACCATTACAGCAGTCATGAACAAAAAAAAACAACAACAAACTTTAGTTTTCAATTACGACTGTATATGTTATTCTGTCCACACATATAAACTATGGAAATGTTCCTCTGTACCCCTATGGAGATATTCCATTAAAAATCAGCCGTTTACAGCTACAATAGTCATTTACCACATTAACTATGTCTACACTGGATTTATCACTCATTTAAGGTTATCTTCACTGGAAAAAACTGCTTCTTTCAAACATGAGAACATTTCTAAATGATTTCAAACCTGTGAACAGTATTGTATTTCTAAGTGGATCTTCAAAGGTTTAAACTTCAGGAGGATCTGGGCAGCAGTACAGTAACACTGTGATGTCCCTGTGATCCCACACTCACCTTCTACTGTTTCTCCACGGACAATCTGTTCACCTACTGAGTTCATCTTGGTTTCCATAGCAACAGATACAGCACAGATGTTAGGACATCTTGACAGCAGCAGTGATGATGTACCTGTCTTCAGATCAGACTGGATTAAGCATGTCAGTTTGTAATATTAATGATGAAACTTATGCCACTGCCCACATGTTGGAAAGACCAATGGATAAAAAATAAAGGGACAGCTGGTTTAGTGTTGTATTTGTGGCTCCTCCGAGTCAGGTTCAAGCTGAAAACAAACTGCTTTTTTTTTTCAAAAATAAGGACATTTCTAAGTGACCCAAACCTTTGAACAGCAGTGTATGTCCAAAACACATTATATTCTGTTACAAAGCTTATGAGCACATGCAGCCTTCATTCTTATTTTCCCCAACAACATGCAGATCAGGGTACTGTTTGCTCTAATCCAGAGGAAGGTGGCAAATGAATCAAAGTATTTTACATGTATCAATATGGAGTCCAATTCAATCAGACATCTGTCATATTTATAACGTGTAAGTACATCGAATGTTGAGAAGTTAGAAACATGTAAACACAAGATGTTCTGACATGTAAAATGAATGAGAAACATGAAACAGATACTGTAAAGTGACAGTGACCCCGGGACCTCTTGTGTTTAAAAGGTCAGATTCCCTTGAGTTGAACCAGTGTTCAGACGACACCCAGGACTAAATCAACATGCAGCTATTGTTCACTTGATTAAAGAAAGTCCTGCCTCAAATCTCCAGCACAACAGTTCTCACTAAGCAGCATGTGATAGTAGGAAACACAGCGTCACACCGAAGTGACAGGGTCGAGTGTTAAATTGGTATTCTGGTCAAAGAGGTTTTCTCAGCGTTACATCATGGGAACACTGCAGGTTTCTGAGGGGCAGAGCATGGAGCCCTGAAACACTTTGTGCAAACTGGTTCCATTGTATCCAAAACATGACCAAAAGAAGTACCACAGCCAGAAGATCAATACATGAAGCTTTGTTTACCGAGAGCTGGAAAAACAGCTCCAGAAAACAGAACTGACTCAATGAAGAACACAAAAGTCCAATCAGCAAAAGGCCTTTTAAATGACCTCTGTCTGAATGTGTGGAGTCTCTAAACCATTTTTTGAAAAGGGAAACAAGGCTTCGGGTGGGTGAAGACTTAGCAGAACTTCACTCACTGGACTAGTGCACTTCCCACAAAACTCTAATGAAACAGAAAACAGTTTGAGGACTGCTCTCCCAAACAATTTCAAACCTCAAATTACACTTCCAAAAGTTGTTGAAAAAAATCAAACCGGACTCACAGACAGAGAGCTCTACCTTTATCTGTTATGTGTCCAACTAACAGGAGAGCAACAGATGCTGCAGCACATCCATGTGAGCCATGCTGCTGGGGAACCTTCAGGTCGGGGGCGTTCTGCTGTTTGGTGTTTTTTTAGGCTTTCTCCACCCTCTCGTTTGTATCTTTGTCAACAGGGATTTATCCTGAAGCAGGAAAATGAACCCAAGCACACCTTAAAGCAAAGATTTTCTGATATTCACAGACATGTTTCAGAGACTCTGCACTTCACTCAAACTGCTAAGAAGATTAATGGGATTGAATTCAAAATGTAATTATTGTGATGGAAAAGCTGTGCATTGCACTTAGTTAACATCTGTGCAGAATATATCTCAGTTCACCTGGTAATGTATCAGTGAGGCCTAAAATAGTGTCAAAATTACTACATATCCTTGTCCTTTGTCATAGATTTATTGAAGGTTTTCTGGGGAAATGATCCAGGTCATGGTAACCTTAAGAGCTTCAGAGGAAGTTCAACTAAACTTAACTTTTTGTTCTTGACTATATTACATCTCTCATCCTAAAAGGTTGATCTAAATCTGCTTTTGAGCTTCTGTTTCTGTCATTTATGAATTGCTAGGACTGAAGAATGTAGATGCTCCAAGAGTTGAATCTTTTTAGATAATAAAGGGCTCTACAGCCATGAACTTTCACGAGTTCAGGGCTGGGTGACAGCTGAATGCTGAAGCAGGCTGCAGACTGAAAGTTTCTGTGATTATGTCCCTCTTTTTGTCATTCTGTCAGTTGAAGTTGAAGTAAAGTAATTAGCAAAACCCTTATCAGAAAGCATTCCAAATGGCACAGAAGTCATTTTTTGCAGCACAGATGGCTTGAATGTAAACTCTCCTGCAGTACAGCCACTGCTGTCACAGACTGTGGCCTTGCATTGCATTGTGTGACAAAAACTCCATTTGATTCCACATAAACAGCACTTTTTTTGGACTCTCAAAAAACACTGAAGTGAAAAAAATTGGGCAACATCAGACTGCATCATGTTCAGAGATGTGTCTTTGGTGGCAGCACACATTTTTAAGTCCTAATTTTTCCTCCACTGCAAACTTGTGGTTTTCCAGAGAGCCGAGTGCCTCCTTGGAACCGGTTCAATTTTTAACTCGGTAGAAAGGCCTAAACCCAGCAGACTAACCCCAGAGAGAGGGAGATTAAAACAAGGAAAGAGAGAGTCAGCTAGAGAGCAAAATAAAGTAAAAGCAAACTCCAACATTAAATATGAGACCACATCTGTGAACCTGGGAGCGTTACAAATGTAAAATTCATTAAAACGCAGGAGAGGAAGTGTATTTTTGCATACGACCTGCTCTAAAATGGCTACTGTCAACGGTCTGCCACTCCACAAGCACTGCTCAGAATTTGTAATCAATATTCCTGCACTTAGAGCCAGAAACTGCTTCACAGCTTTTTGTTTCACAGAGTTTCTCCTCCTCTTGTTTCTCCTTCAACTAAGGATCCTTGTAACCTTTTCAAGTTTAGAAAACAGAGCTGTTTGGTCCACTTGGGTCTATGGAATCAGTCAGCTGAGGCAGTAATACAGAGAATCTGTACGGATGTGTTATTTAAGATCACAATGTCTTCATGACCCCATCGACCAAACCCTGCTCCCTGTGATAGGCTTCACACTTTAAAAGCCCTGAAATCAACTCTAGAACAGATACAAGTGGATGTTTTTATGATTAAGGCCATAATATTTTACATAACCTAAAACATCAGTTAGACTGCAGTGCATGTTTGGAAAATAATTATCTACTTTTTGTCTATTTGCAAGTTCAACACATTAACTGTCAATAAAATGAAATTAAAATATGTGATTGAACCTCTAACTCCGTTCACTAAAAAAAAACATTGTTTCATAGCGTTTCTTCACACTGCTCTGCACATTAACTCTACACATATTATTTCATCAGACTGAATGTATCTTCGAACAATTTGCTGACCTCTTGCTTCTCTTTATGCTGTTGTCAAACCATGCTGCATTTATTTTATTAAACGAGTCTGTTTTAGTCTGCTCTCAGTCTTGCTGAATTGCTTTCATGATTGTCTGAGTTTCCTTCATGTTACTGAGTCACTCGTCAACATCTTCTCAGGGACATGAAGGAGCACAAATGTTTGTAGGATCTGGTGCAGACACTTTATTTTTGGGAAATTTTGATATGAAATGTACAGAATGAAGCTGTTTTAATTAGGGCTGGACTTTCACATGTTAATTTTGATTTATTAAATAGAAAAAAAATAATGTGTTGAAAAAAATAATGCATTTAATCACACATTTGCCTAATTTCTGGCAACATTGATGAACAACTCAGCCCAGTAGGTGGCGCTAATGAACCTAAAGTCTGTTTGCCAGCAGTGATGAAGAAACACAGGACACACTGATGTCAGCACAAGAGTTTGGTGAACAGTGAAGGAGACCACATTGAGCTTGTTGGGAGGAAAGTTTTCTTTTAAATATCTTCCTGATGTCAGACTGGATTAAAGCCTGGCTTTGTGCAAATATTCAACAAATAATTTTCTGATCACTGCAGCACTTCAAGCCGACAGCATCACCTCAATGCAAAACATGTTGCCGTTAGCACCAGAGCTAACGTTAGCTACGACAGTCCTGGTACCGGCTAACGGTGTAGCCATCCCATAATAGACCACTGTAGAAGACATTGAAAGTGCTTGAGTCACAAAATATTGTAAAATGTTGAATATAATTGCTACAATGTCACTTTGAGTTTACAGTGATCTGTGACTGCAGCAGCCAGAAGAAACATGCAGATAAATAGAAATGAAATAAATGTCTTTGTTGTTTAAGTTCATTTATATGTCTGTTCATCAATCAGTCATCAACCAACGTTCATTTGAATTGAAAATTTAGCTTATTGTGTCAAATATTGCTATTTGACAAAAATGCTATTATTGTGATTATTTAATTACAAAGTCTCTAATTAATTAGATTTTTTAATCGTGTCCCACCACTAGCTTTAATATAATATTCCAATCTTCCTGATGAAACTGCATGTCACATGTGATCCATTAAAGGACTGGTTTCCATGTTTTGTGGCTTGATAGCAGCCGTAAATCTTTGAACTACTTACCTTACCATGTTTGCATGTTTGAACTGCCTCCCTCTCTGTGAACCCTGGAGATCAGAGGGTGAAGGATGGTGTAACCTCATGAAACTGAATGATCGTATGGTTTTATATGTCATCAAATGTCAATGCAATTACAGAGATACTGGAGCAAATAAAAAAAAGAGGTTTTGACTTCATCAAACAGGACATGATGGACAAGCTGAATGTACCAGGCTAGTCTTCACTAGTCTGAATGCAGTTAGCAGTTTGTTGGGTTTTTTACTTTTTGTAAAGTACAAATATTTTTTTCAATTAAAAATATCTAATTCTATGGTTTGATTTTAATTACATTTTATAGCAAGGCAAGATATTATAGAGAAGATTATGGTATTAATTCAGTTTCGACACTTTTTTTTTTTTTTTTTAACAGCTTTTCATCTTTAGAAATAGATCTGGACTCAGAAATCAACAGACATATCAGGCATGGCATTTCTACTGAAGGTGGTGCAGCGGTTGCTTTGTCTGAATCACTGGAATAAAACAGGTCAGTAAAATATTGAATCAAACAGTGTCTGCTCTCTGTCAGACAGAGATGGAGCTCCTGTTAGACAGTAGCTGGATTAGAAAACCAATTCAAACTGAGCAGCTCAAACCAAACAGTGTTTTTGTTGTTTGCTGCAGCAGAGTCCTGTGTTCTTCTTTGGCAAAAAGCATCAGAAACCAAAATGGAAACATTCTACTTAATATATGTTTCATGATGCAGTTCATACTGTTGTATTAATTACAAAAAAAACAGAGAAGAAGAAAAACGTTACACGATAAGCTAAATAAATCTATATATTGAATAATCCATCTGTTAGCGAGGGCTGGTTAGGGTGTCAAACATGCGGCTCGTGGGCCAAAACCTGCTGCCAGAGTCCAATCTGGCACAATTTGCTAAATGTAAAAAAAATTACAGAGAAGACATCAACTGCAAATAGAAAATTTTAAATAATATCGAGACCTTGGAAAGTCATGTTGATCATAAAGTAAAATACTACATCACTCAGTTCCAGGTGACTAAATGTTGTGTTCCTTTGTAGACACTCTGTGATCTGGAAGTCGTAATGTGGAAATGAGAAGCTGCACAACACTGTTCAAACTGAACTTTTTAAAAATGATTTTCTCTGGAAATTTCAGGTTGTTCATGATGTTTTGCACTATATACCACTGTAACACTTTTTCAATGCTCTGTTCTTTTGTTCTGTACTGACACTTGCACTGTTTATGTAATTTTTTTGTAAAGGTTTCTATTTACGTCTTTTAAGCCATTATTTATGTTTTTTTTTTAATTTTCTTAGCTAATTTATTATGGATGTTTAAATGGGGGAACGTCAACCAGAATTTCATTTTACACTGTGTATAATGACAATAAAGCTTATCTGATCTGATCTGATCTCATCTCATCTCATCTTCTGTTATGTTAAAACAGTTCATTAAATGTGAACATTCTCAGAGTGTGTTTTTTTTTTGCACTAAAACAAAGGAACCATTTTAAAGTTGTGGTTATTTCTAGGTTATTATGCTGTGGTTTTACCGGTCCAGTCCACTGAAGATCAAACTGGGCTGAATGTGGAACCTGAACTACAATGAGTTTGACACCGCCTATCAGGTCACTAGTCGATTCCAGGAACTTCTTTAAAGTGCATTAAAATGTCACTTTAGACTCTCATGGAAGATCATCACCCTGTTCTGTGTGAGCTCAGACAGCACTTGTCAATAAAATAATAAAAAATATACAGCTGCCTTCCTCAATACCGGCTTATTGAGGTTAAAAAAATAACTAAACAAAACCCCCAATAACTCCTCTAACAGCGGGGGTCCAATGAAGTTTTAGAGGAAGTGATGGTTTCTGCCAGGACTCAAAGGGTGCTAAAAATGAGAACCTTCCTGAACATTAAACACTGAACACAGCTGAGAGGTTTGCTTTGACCACGTTAACATTTAGTGGAGAACCAGATCCAGGCTGTTCATCAGGCATCAGTACTGGCAGCATGTAAAACTACATCCTGGCTTTAGAGGAGCATAATCTGACAGCATTTATAAAGCACTTGATTCAGCTTTTATAGTAAAATTCCTATTAATAAGAATATGAAAAAGTGTAAGAAAACAGATTAAAAATAACTGCTCCTGCCTGCTTTTGTTCAGCCGTTCTATTTTACAGTGACTGGCATCAGAGAGGCTTTTATTTTTCTGATCTTTGAATTAAAGTAAGTGAAGTTTATGATTCTGTGCTGCGATGCGCGATGGCGATGGCAAGAAATGCGTGCTTGTATTTTTATTAAAGTGAATAACGCGATCCATAATGAAGACACAGACAGAGACATGCATGTCAGAAAACAGTCAACACGTTATAGACCCCTTAAACTTTCACGAATCAGGGTTTTAGGGGAGTCAAGAGTCACCAGACTCCTCCTGCCCCCTCCTGTAGTTCCCACCCTGATTGTGGGTGTTTGGGAACGTGAGGGGCTTCCTAGCAAAGCGACTGTTAAACAGCTTCAGAAGCTTCTTTGGATTACATTTTTCTTATGCAGAAACTACAGTAGTTTGTGGCATCAATCACACGAGGACAATTAGGACATATGATAAAACTAGAAAGCCCTCAGAGAGCGCAGTACTCCTCCAAGGCTGTTCATTCCCCCATAGGACATTGTCAGAAACGCAGCATTTGGTTATTAGTTAGAAGATAGAATGTGTTCTTTTAATATAGATGTACCCATAAATACAACGAAAAGTGTGTGTTCTGCATGTGTACGTTATGTACGGACACCGAATCACGTGACCTAAATATGTAGCGAGCGACTCAGAAACACCCCCACAGTTTAATCAGTTGTTCCTTGGATCATTTCTGATGGATAAGTCCTGATAAGTCCTCAGAGGTGGATTTGTAGTAGGATCACAATCATGTTACGTGTCACTGTAACCATGACAACAAGTGAACACTACGTCAGCTGCCTGCTGACGATCACATGACTGTGTAACTACTACAAATCCACCTCTGAGGACTTATCAGGGCTTATCCTTCAGGTGAAGTCCTGCACTGTCTGAGAGCTTTTCTTGTTTTTTTACTTGATTTTGAGAAGTTTGTCTGTATTCCGCTCTTGTGGGTCAGATAGAAAAAAATGCTAATATCTAATATAGTTAAGAACAGCTTTTAAATTAAAAAACAGAGACAGCGTCACCTGTGATACTTAGATTTATCGATACAATTATGTCTTTATTAGCACTGATGAGACGGTCTGACATGAAGCCTCATCAGAGGTGCTGCTATGACCCACTCTGAAGGGCATGTTGAAATGAAGCTTCATTGTTTCGTTCACACGTTTGAAGCACCTCTGATAACTTGTCTACACACAAGTGAAAGGAGAGGCTGAAGGTTATGGCACAAAGGGAAAACACAGAAAAAGGCAAACTGATTATGTGTTATAAAAAAAGGAGAGAAACAATCTCATTATCTCACCACTTGTTCTTTGATGAGTTCACAGGGGAGCTTATTAGTCTCATCACACGTGTCAGTTACAAATGCAGCCCACTCTTCACTGACAGATTCTCTTTTTTACCTTATCTAGCCATCAGATGATGTGCACTGAACTGTACTTATACGGTGAAAACCTCCTGATTATATAGTGTCAACATTGCTGGAAGTGTGTGCATTTTGGAAGGCCACCCACGGTCGTGTTGGTGGGTGGAACACTGGCAGACTGAGGCAGGCTAATTGACTGTCACAGGAGGATGGAAAAGGGACTGGGGCTACTGAAGAGACAGCTCCATATTTAGTAGAAAAGTTGCATGAAAGAGCAAGTGGACCACTCTTAATTCTAAAAGAATAAGCAAACAAAAAAGTCATCGAGGAACAGTCACGTGACCCTTCAGCTGCTGTCAGTTAGGCTTTATGTGCCATGGGGTAAGCTGCTTTCTTAATTTATTACAGAATATACAGCTGATTCAAATCAAATCAAATCAACTATATTTATATGGCACTTTTCATACAACAGAGTAACACAAAGTGCCTCACAGAGGATAAAAACAAAAACAACACAATAAAACACTGTGAAAAACCCGAAACCTTCCACCCCCCAACAAATATACAGACAGATACACAATCACATATACATTCACACACATACGTAGACATACGAACAGACATACAGACCCACACATACAAACATACAAACATACACACACCCACATACACCATCTGTCAGTAAGGAGATATAGAGGAGACATGGCTGGGCACCGAAATCCGAAGTGAGGAAGAAGCTACCTTTGGGGGCCACACACACCGAGTGGAGTCATGGACCATGACTGCAGGGGAGCCGACACAAGGACCACCCCAGCCCAGGCAGACAGGAGGCTCCACACGAAGGTGTAAGCTCTCCAGCCACCCGGGCCAGGGCCGTCCACGGGCCAGCACCCCCATCAGTGGACCAGAATCAACTCCAGGTGTGGTAGGCCCCCAGGAGGAAACACTGGAGAAACGAGGGACTAAAACAGTAAAACAAATAAATAAATAAAAAATAATAAAAAATAAATACATCAATAAATAAATAAAAGGTATGGAAGCTAAGACTGAGATAAGAGAAAAGAATGTATAAGTAAAAATTATACAAAATAGTAATAAAAATTGTAAGAATAAAAAATGTAAGAATAAAAGTCAGCTTAAGAAATTATAAAGAATTAAAATGAGTCAGTTAAAAGCCTGATTAAAAAGATGGGTCTTGAGCCTCTTTTTAAAAACATCAACATTCTCTGCGGCCCTGAGGTTCTCTGGGAGGGTGTTCCACAATCGGGGCCATAATAACTGAATGCCGCCTCCCCGTGTGTTCTAGTTCTAACTTGTGGTATCGTTAAAAAGCCAGCACCAGAGGACCTCAGGGTCCGCGAGGGTTGATAAAATAAAAGTAGTGCAGACAAATAAGAAGGCCCAAGACCGTTAAGACATTTATAAACTAATAAAAGAACCTTAAAATCGATCCTGAAGCACACGGGGAGCCAATGCAGCGATTTTAAAATAGGTGTAATATGCTCCCGCCCTCTGGTCCTCAACAGCACACGTGCGGCTGAATTTTGTAATAATTGTAAGTTATGCATGCTCTTTTTAGGAAGACCAGAGAGCAGGCATTACAGTAATCTAAACGACAGGAATAAAAGCATGCATCAGCACTCCGTACTGGCCTGAGAGAGGAACGGGCGGACTCTGGCTATTTTGAGATGGTAAAAACCTATCTTTGTTATGTTTTTGATGTGTGGAATAAAAGTGAGCTCAGAGTCAAAAATCACGCCCAGATTTTTTACTGATTTTGAGGGTTTAAAATCCTGTAACTTTGGTAAAATTTTCTCTCTCTGGCCTTCAGGACCAATAACTAAAACCTCTGTTTTGTCCCGGTTGAGCTGCAGGAAGTTTGCTGCCATCCATGAGTTGATGTCTAAAATACAGTGAAAAAGGGCATCAAGTGGCCCTGTGTCATCAGGAGACACGGCGATGTACAGTTGCGTATCATCAGCATAACTGTGGAAGCTGACGCCGTGCCTCCTGATGACGTCCCCAAGGGGCAGCATGTAAAGATTAAAAAGAGTTGGACCTAAAATTGACCCTTGGGGAACCCCACACTTTATCTTATGGGTTCCTGAGGAACATGTATCCATACTTACAAAGAAACTTCGGTCAGTGAGGTAGGACGTGAACCAGTTAAAAACAGTACCAGAGAGGCCGACCAGGTTCCTCAGTCTATTTAATAAAATGTGATGGTCTACTGTATCAAAGGCGGCGGTTAGATCTAGCAGAACCAGACTGTGAGTTTATGGTTATCTAAATTACACCTGATGTCGTTTAAAATCTTTAAAAGTGCTGTCTCTGTACTGTGGTTCCTCCTAAAGCCAGACTGATGAGTCTCTAAAATATGTTTCGAGTTTAAAAATTCATTCATTTGATTAAGAACAAGTTTTTCTAAAATTTTACTTAAAAATGGTAGGTTGGATACAGGCCGGTAGTTATTTAAAACATTGGGGTCTAGATCACTCTTCTTCAGAAGGGGCTTCACCACCGCCGTTTTAAAGGAGGTGGGGAAGACACCCGTCTGAAGAGAGCAATTGACCAAATACAGCAGCTGTTCCTCAAAGGATCCATAGAGTGTTTTAAAAAACGGTGTGGGAATTGGGTCTAAAAGGCAGGTCGTGGGCTTTACCTGGGAGAAAACTCGACCAAGTGTCTTCGCATCAACCAGGGTAAAACTCTCCAGGGTTTCCTCAGTACAAGCAATGATCCAGGTGTTAAAAGCTGTTGGGATAAAAGACTGGATCTTATGTCATTGATTTTTCTTCTGAAG
Source organism: Acanthochromis polyacanthus (assembly GCF_021347895.1). Classification (NCBI taxonomy): domain Eukaryota; kingdom Metazoa; phylum Chordata; class Actinopteri; family Pomacentridae; genus Acanthochromis; species Acanthochromis polyacanthus. Next base: position 5,335,087 of record NC_067132.1, on the reverse strand, counting down.
TGGTCTGCAAAATCCTCACAAAGGGCGTTATCCGGTGTCTTGGAGGATCTTTTAAAGTTTTTGTTTATTAAAACATCAATTGTGGAGAATAAAACTTTAGGATTATTTTTATGGTCATGGATTAGGTTTTGAAAGTGGGAAATTCTTGCTTGTTTGACCGTGTTATTGTAAATTTTGAGGTGTTGACGTAGTATTTCATAGTGAACTGTCAACTTTGATTTCCTCCATCTTCTTTCAGCACTCCTGCATTCCCTTTTAAGTTTTTTAATATCCTCAGTTCTCCACGGAGGTATGGGTCTTGTTTTAATTGTTTTGATAAAAAGTGGAGCCACTGAGTCTAGTATTGACCTTATATATTGTTCAATTTGTCGGTGAAAAATCGCAGGGAGCTGGTAAAATTTCGGCAGGAGTGCTCCGTAAGATCTGAATAAAATTTTCAGCCACTTCAGAAGTTAGGTAGCGCTTCCTCACTGTTCTCACAGAGGCCTCCCGCTGTTTAAAACTGGTGATTGTAAAAAACACACAGAAGTGGTCAGACACAGCCAGGTCCACAACAGAGGGCACACCAACGGACAGACCATAAGATATAACGAGGTCCAAGGTGCGCCCCCTGCTGTGGTCGGCTGCGTGACATGTTGCTTAAAATCAAGGCAGTGTAAAAGATTTAAAAATCTCTAGACATTATGTCTGAGGAAATGTCGACGTGTAGATTAAAATCACCAGTTATTAAAATTCTGTTAAAAGAGCTATGAATAATTGATAAAAGCTCAGAAAATTCACTAATAAAAGAAGTAGAATACTGGGGTGGTCGGTAGACAGTTATACAGAGGATTGGTGGGCTGCTAAAAACGAAGGCATGGTATTCAAATGATGAGTAGCTGTTAAAATTGACTTCGTTCATTTGCATGTTGTTTTTTGTAATTGAAGCAGTACCGCCCCCTCTTTTGCACCCCCTAGTTGAAAATAAAAAGTTAAATTGGGTGGAGAAGCCTCGGTGAGAACGACAGGTGCATCAGTGCCAAGCCATGTCTCCGTAAGGAGAATGCTGTCCAGGTTATTATCTAAAATTATGTCATTTATAATAAATGATTTGTTTAAAAGAGAGCGCACGTTCAGCACAGCCATTTTAACATCTGTGCTGAACGTGCGCTCATCATATTTATCCAGTGAATGTTAAAAACACAGTTTGATCTAAAAGTAGTCCTAGGTCTCGTTTGTCTGTGAAATTATGGTTTTGATTGTGTAATTATTGTCCTGTGCCACTGGGGTCACTGAAGGAGGGACGTGTATGATGTAGGTGGGGTGGGCGAAGGTGAGTGTGGGTGAGTGCAGAGGGCGCGTGTATGGGTGTAGTGAGTCAGGAGGTGATTGTGGTGCAAGACCGGACTGTCAAGTCAATGTTTACTGATAAAAGCCGTGACCCCTCCTGGTTTGGGTGTAGGCCGTCCGGTTTTAAAAGGTGGGGTCTGTTTAAAAAAGTGATAAAAATTATCTACATATGGAATACTTTTTCCAAGGCAGTATCCCTTTAACCCCTTAGTCCCTGAGCCCTGTTTGTGAGGCACCTACTCTTAGTCCCTACAGCCCCCGCCGGCGGGGGCTGTAGGGACTAAGGGGTTAAGCCATAGGTGCAGCTGGCGGAGACGACTGGTGATGACGTCACCATAGCGCGGTGGGGGAAGCGGGCCGGAAATAACCAGTCGCTTCCCCGTGTCCAGCATGCGGTCCACCATGGACCTGAAATCCCTCTTAAGGATCTCAGATTGCTGGTCTCTGAGATCATTGATGCCAGCCTCCTGGACCAGCGTGGAGGCTGAGCTGTGCTGAGCACATAGCTGGAGAGCGGAGGACTTGACCTCCTTGACGCGGGCTCCGGGGCGGCAGAAGGTCAGGCCACCATGCACTGTCACGTGTCTGACCATCGAGGTCCCGACGACCAGCACGGAGGGGGTGCGCTGCTCCACGTGCTGCCTGGAGGTGCGTCGCTGGCGGGGTGAGACCCGGGGTTGGTGGGGCCGGCCCGCGGTTGCTCCTCGCCGCGCCACCAAAGGAGAAGAGGGACCAGGCTGGACGCGCGGACTCCTGGGTTGGCGAGAGCCACGACCAGCTGGGTGGACAAGTCCCGGAGGCGAGTTGGAACACGCTCCCATGGGAGGAAAATCCTGCAGGCTCAGAATATCGTATCCGTTCTCCAGCGGTAGATCTGGAGGCGGAGAAGGGGGAGATGGACGAGCCCTGGCGCCTCTGGTCACCGCTGACCAGGATTCCCTGTTGTCCGAGAGAGGTAGCGGTGAGGAGGAGGGTCCCTTCCGCGTTGCCTCAGGGTGAGGAGGTCCACCGGAGCGTCTGCTGACGGCCTCCCTGAGCAGCTTGCGGCGGTGGGAGGAGATGAGCTTCTCTCGCTGTTTGCTCCGCTGTCCCTCGGTGGTCCGTACTGCCCTCCGGACAGCAGCAGCATGACCGGAGGGTGCAGAGGAGACAGCAGCAGGGGCGTCAGATGGTGATGACCCCGCCGGAGATAGAGTGGAAGTGACAGCGGGAGGCGGAGAGGAGACGCTGCCAGGTGAAGCTGAGGCTGCCGCCGCCGGAGTGGTGACAGCAGCAGTGGCCAGTGGCGGAGAGGCGGTGATAGCGCCCACTGGATCCGGGTGTGGAGACTTGGGAGGGCAGCCCACAGTGTCGGCGTTTAGTCCAGCACTTGGATCTCTGCGGGTATCATCCTGCAGCGCTGCGTAATGGTTGCTGAGGAGGAGCGGCGGAGGGGAATATGATGGCTTCCTTGAGTTTCTGTCTCCACGAACCACGACCTCCGTCCAGGAATCCCGGGGATTAGGTGTTGAGCTGGAGGAAGGACGTGGGCGCACAGGATCCCACAGCAGCGTATCCGAGATTTCGGTGTGGATGGCCAGTAGCCTCTTGGACTCCGATGCAGCCATGTCAATGTAACTTGACAGCATGGATTCCTTCATCCGTAGCTCATCGGACAGCCTCCGGATGTCCTCCCTCAGGTTAGTTACTTCTCTTTTCGTTCGAGAAAGTGTAACACAGCCTTCGCAGTGAGAGGTTCTCGTATGTGCAGTAGACGCCATGTCGTTTAAGGTAAACAACAGTGTAGGCAGCAGGCGTGGAGATTATTCACACTTTCTTGTGCTGTACATTTTTGCACATGACTCTGTACTTAGTACTTTATACTCAAAGTATATCAAAATCAAAAAAATTAAACTCTCTACCTAAGCATTCAGAGCCTTTATTGTGGCACTCTAAATTATGGTCAATCACATCTCTTTAGTTTAATTATCCTTGAGCACTGTCAACAGCTTGACAGGGATCCATCGGTGGCAAAAGTAATTGATTTGAAAATAGTTTTGAAAGGTGCACACCTTCGTATAAAAGGTCCCACCATTCACAATCCATGTCCTATTGGAAAACCAAGCCAACCAAGGAACTCAGACCTGCAAGATGATCTGTGGTGAAGTCGTAGCGGTTCAACCAAAAGCATATACTGCCACAGCCCACAAAGGCTCAGTGCTAACACATAAAACCTGGTGATAGTTCACAAAGAATTAATCCAAAATGGCACAAGGGAAAGCATCACCTACAAAAATGCAGTAAAGGAACAAAACCCTTCATCCCAACATCCAGTCCATCCATCATCTACACAACCACTTAATCCTCATCAGGGTCATGGGGACTGGAGTCTATCCAGCTGACTGAGGGTGAAGACAGGGGACACACTGGACAGGTAACAGTCTGTCAAAAGGCTACACATAGAGACAAATCAATCACACTCACATTCACACCTACAGACAGTTTAGAATCACCAGTTAACCTCAGCATGTTTGTGGACTGTGAGAGGAAGCTGGAGAACCTGGAGAAAAGCCCACACATGTACAGGAGATCATGGAGACTCCATGTAGAAAGATCCCAAGATCTTCTAGCTGTGAGGTGAAAGTGCTACCAACCACACCACTGTGCAACCCTCATTAATCAACACAATAGATTATTAACAGTAAAGAGAAAGGAAATCCAGTCCAGTCCTTTGCATTCAGTTCAAACGGTCAGCTTAATAATCCATTCCTGGGTTTCCAGCAATGCAAAAAGTGGAATCAAAACAAGGAAGTACTGTTGTCTGGTGAAGGAACGGAGGATAAACAAAACAAACAAACAAAGAACTTGCAGCCTTTTCCAGCTAACATGGGATGCAGTTGTGTCCTCCAGTGATGGTCTGATGTCTGACGGCACAATAACTGTGGACGCGGGAACTTTCACTGATTTGCCTTGGGAGGCCATCACACAGAGAACCGTCTACACTGACGTACTACTGCCGTACTGCCTGGAGGAAGCCAGATGTGGGGAAGTATCAGGGCTGGCTCACCGAGAAAACAGAAAATAGACAAGCCCTCAGTAGAGGGCAGAACCACGTCTCTACTGGCGAAAACCCTGTCTCCTATACAAATGATGCAATATGTATCATTTTGATCATCGTACGTATTCCTTCCTACTTGATCTGCTGACTCCACAACTGAGCAGGGGACCTTGACTGATCTTCAGTGCCAAGTTTGATTATCCTGATTCAGCACTTGCAGAGATATCAGAACGGACATAGCCACATACTACATACATACTTACATACTTACCCAGCCAGCCAGATACCGACCGAATGCAGTTACCCTGCTGACGTTCATCAGGCGTGGTTAATGACCCATAACACTGTTGGAATACTGCTGGGGTGTGGAGATCAGGTGAGGGGACAGAACACTTTTTCTCCATACATTTCAAGCAATATAATTTTGGCTGTCACCACAAAGGTGTGGATCAGGGCAAGGAGTGCAACGCTGTTTCTAAGTTATTGAGTGTTTCAAGTAGAACAGTGGTCTCAAAAATTGTGAAATGGAAAAAGTCTGGACCTATCAGAATAGTTTCTAAGTTTTCTGTTGAACTAATTTGAGCAACCAAGCAAGAAGACGTTGGTCAGATGTTCCAGAGAACCCAGCAGTAACTCCAACAGAGCTTCAGAAGTTCTCTGCAAAGATGGAGAGTCTGCCAGAAGGAACCTCTTAACCCCAGAGAGCTCCATCCGTCAGGCCTTTATGGGACTCCACAGAAGACGGTTAAGTAAAAACGTATTGCGGTTTCTTGGGCATGCTAAAGGGCGTGGTAGCCTCCTTGAGTTTGTCAAACAACATTTAAAGGATTAGTGCTATGCCTGGTGAACTTCAGACACTCTTCATCATCTAATAATACTGTCCCTACAGTGAAGCATGGTGGTGGCAGCATCAAGCCAAATACAGAGAGCATGTGAGACTTACCTCAGAACACTCAAAGAAGTATTTCAAAGTAACCTCTTAATTAAGCATCTAGTTAATTAAATAAGTTTTGATATTTAATGGGTTTTTTTAAATTAAAAAGTTATTCTTCATCATTATGGGTTTTGAGTGCAGATGGATGGCAAAAATGGATGGCAAAAAATGGTAAATGAATCCCCTACAGTGAATCAACAACAGAATAAAGAGTACAAAAAGTGAAGGGGTGTGAATACATTTTAAAGCTACCATGTAAGCAGGATAACACCATGGAGCCATTTCCTTTTCTTGTCTCCACTTTGTTCATTCTCATACTTCAGACATAGAATATGTAGTTTGTCACGACTTTCCCAAATGACCCATAAACCATTACAAAATGATTCATTCAGGGCCGTTCTAGGAACAGGCAGGCCAGGCAGTTGCCCAACTGGAGTTGTGCCAAAGACGAGGATGAAACCCTTCGTAATTATTTTCAAACACCTGGTCTGCTTTTAAAAGTCCCTCTCTGCTGTACATTACATTGTTAAAGTGAAAATGCCACTAGTCACTGAGCACTAATACCGAGAGGAGGCCACAGACTGTGGAAGGAGACTCTGCTGCTTTTTTACAACCCTCTCATTTATTAGAAGAACCTCGTATGATCTCCACGTTAGTTATCATAATACTATCATAATGTAATACTGACAAATGATTTGTTTGCACTCGTTGTAAATTCTCATTTAAACCATGTTTCAGCACTTTGACTGTCCATGATGTTCGCTGTTCCTCAAAAAAGCAACACCAGCATCACTGGATAGTGTCATGATACAGGTTTAGTTTGGGGTCATTAGTCTGAGAACTTGTTTGGCATGGCAGCTGGCTCTATTCATGCTGTTGTCATGGATAATGGTGCACAGCAGACAACTTTGAACTTGAAAATGTCCAATCTACCACTTGAAAAGATATGTCGTGAAGTGCTTTGAGCTCAGAGATCAAAATGTTCAACATGGATATTTACCGAGCTGAACTGAGAGCAGTGTAAGAAGCCAGTCGGAGTTTCTTCAGAATGCTTTGATGTTGTGTCCCAAACAAAAATGTTGCTTCATTCAGGAGTGCAGTGTTCATTTTCAGTTTTCATTTGGGCACCTGATTTTGACAGAAATGATGGATTTTATTAACTTCAAGCACAAGCATGAAAGCCATTTCAACAAAGTTTAGTTGTTTTTTCTTTTGTAAATGTCACGAATTCCAGAGGGTTGAACCCAAGCAGCAGGCACAGACAGGAGGATGGAGCAAAAAATGATTTAATATAATCAAAAAAAATACAACAGAAGACTCTTAATAACCAAGGCAGGAGGAGAACGACAGGAAGGAGAAATTAACTAAACTAAACAGAGGGCGGACCCGAAGGCCGAGATAAACAAAACATAAAACGAACTAAATTACAGGGAAGGGTGCTTACTGAGTCCAGGGGAAACGAAGACAGAGGAGGGAGCCGAATTGTCCAAGGCAGAGGGAGGAAGAGAGTTACGATGGCTGAGAAACAGGTCAGATCTTCCAGAGGGCGACGGAGTCCGAGAAGCGGGGAATGATGACGGTTATCCAATACACAAACAGAGTCCGAGAAACGATGTGCAGCGGGGGAATAAACAATGAACCAGCATCGAGTTGAGTGTCGAGCCGGGATTTAAACCACACTGATTAGTCATTCGCGCCTGCTGTGCGTCTCAGCGCAGCCGCTCGTAATACCACTGATTAGACAGCGCACAGGAGCAGGAGGGCGTGACAGTAAATGTTCACATGTTTAAGGCGCATTGTGACCACAGCGATGGCCGTCTTTGTGTGCGGTCACCATGGTGACAGGAGTTATTCTTTTATGTTCAGATACAAAAATAAAAAGTTCTAAGCACAATAAAATTCTTAGCTCACCCGTTTACAAAACACATTTATTCAGATGCACTTATAGATACCGAGGTAGACACACTGAGTATACTGAGAACAGTACCAAAGCTGTATGTACACAATATACACAACAAACATGATGTCGTCCATAATGTTTATCTCATATGGTTTCAGATTTTGGCTAAACGTGTTTTAATATATCTAAGGATAAAAGTACATACAGTCAACAATAAGAAATAAGGCTTTAAAAACATATGCTGAGGATGAAAGTCTCTCTGTGAGTCTTTGATGATTGCGACAAAGAGAAGTGGCTTTGTCTCGCTCTCTTCAAGAATTGGTCAGGAGGTCACAGGAAGGAACTTTTTGGTTGACACCTGTGTCAAAAAAAGGCATTTTGAGACCATCATCAGTTCCTTTGGAAGGTAAGCGATGTCCTGTTGTCTCCAAGTGGGCCTCAAATAGTCAGATTGCTGTAAACAAGCATTTAGTTTGTTACCTGATGTTTCATTTGGATGGACGTCCTTGGTGAGCTTCTCAGATGGTCTCCTGAAAGTTTTCCAGCTGTGAATTTGATGTATGGTGATCTGCAAAACCTCACATACTAAACTGTTGTTCTGCCACTTAGAACACTATATCACATATAATAATAATAAAGAATGTTTTTTAATCATAGATTTTGTGTGATTGAGCTGGCTGTAGAATGCTTCTGTTTAATCAGGTCCTCTACAAAGCACAGTCTTTGGTTTCAGTTCACTAGAAGCTCACAAAGTTAAGCTCAGTAACTGGAGATTACTGACAGCAGTACACCTTGTGAGTCAGTTGATCTTTCTCTTTTATGTACACAGGCTTGTACCTTAGAATTTTCATCAAGGAACCAATTATTTTATAACTGGATTCCTCATCTTTATTAAACCAGGAAACTTTTATGTGTGATGTTGCTATTGATTCCAGGTTGGGAAGGCAGGGGACACCCTGGACAGGTCACCAGTCTGTCACAGGGCTACATATACAGACACACAATCACACTCACATTCACACCTACGGACAATTTAGAATAACCAATTAACCTCAGCATGCTTTTGGACTGTGGGAGGAAGCCGGGGTACCCGGAGAAAACCGGGTTAGGGTTATGCACAGGGAGAAACTCCACGCAGACAGATCCCAAGTCCAGGCCGGGATTTGAACCGGTGATCTTCTTGCTGCAAGGCGAAACTACTAACCACAGTGCAGTCCACAGAAAGAAGTTGTCTGCTCGTATTCCTGTTTTCTTTAGGTTCAGTTTAACTATCCATCATCCATCCATCATCCATCATCCATCCATCATCCATCCATCATCAATCCATCATCAATCCATCATCCATCCATCATCCATCCATCATCAATCCATCATCCATCCATCATCCATCATCAATCCATCATCCATCCATCATCAATCCATCATCCATCCATCATCAATCCATCATCCATCCATCCTTCCATTCATCCTTCCATCCATCATCCATCCATCCATCATCCATCCATCATCGATCATCCATCCATCCATCCATCCATCATCCATCCATCATCGATCATCCATCCATCCATCCATCCATCCATCATCCATCCATCATCGATCATCCATCCATCGTCGATCGTCCATCCATCATCGATCCATCCATCATCCATCATCCACCCATCATCCATCCATCATCCATCAATCATCCATCCATCATGGCGGCATGGCTCAGTGGGTAGAGTGGCCGTCTTGTAACTGGAAGGTTGCCGGTTCAATCCTCGGCCTGTCATGTCAAGGTGTCCCTGAGCAAGACACAGAACCCCTAATTGCTCCTGGTGGGTCGTGGTTAGCACCTTGCATGGCAGCTTCTGCCATCAGTGTGTGAATGGGTGAATGTGACGTATCATGTAAAGCGCTTTGGATAAAAGCGCTATATAAATACAACCATTTACCATCGATCATTATTTATCATCCATCCTTAGGGTTACTGTGTTTTTGGACTGTGGGAGGAAGACAGAAAACCGGAGAAAAACTCAGTGTAACTGTGGAAATGACAAACATTAAAATTTCAATCAAGCAGATAACTGTATTTGTAATTTCCTCATGTTGATATTTAAATTAAAATGGTTATTTGCTCTAATATTTCATCATTGTTTTAATAACGTTTTGTGAAGGCATTTTAAGACAAGATGAAGAAAATAGTGACTGCAGGGAAACTGGTTATATTTCCTCCTATTAATCAAACAGAAGAAGAAGAAAAAATGAGTAGAGAATACTGAGGCTGCTGCAGCTGTTTGCATGAGATACACACACACACACACACACACACACACACACACACACACACACACACACACACACACACACACACCACACACCACCACCACCACCACCACTGTGCAATATAAACAGGTGCTAAAAAGTTAATAATATTCTCTGTGCTGTGATTAAATAGACTGAATATGCTTAAGTTTTAAAAATATTGAAGTGCCAACAGAAATAGGTTTCAGTGTCAGTATCTGAATATGTTTAGGTCTTACCTTATTAAATAACCTGCCAGCAAATGTGATTTTATCCATCCAGATTACATTCAGAGGAAGAGAACAGTCAGTATGAATATGAATTGAATATTTGTCATTTTGTGACCTGAGCTTATGAATGATTTGTCCTCATGATTATTCTTAACGCGCTCATTTGTAATCATGAATCCCAGTGAAAAAAGCTACAGCTCATGAGAAATAATGTACTGCATCCACTGCACATAAATATAATTAGTGTGTGGTTAAGCACCACCAGATGTCAATGTATTTCATGTTGCATGCTTAGCTTTATGCAGACCAAGAGGAATAGTGGGAGGGTGGAGCACTGGGCTGGTAGCAGGAAACCTCCCTCTGCAATCACACGCCAAAATATCCAGAGCACTTTCACACTGCTGTTAGCATGCTGAGATCTGTGAAGGTTTGATGGATGGACAACCGAGAACTATCCCAGCACTGTGGTGGTGAAAGCTGAAAATCATCACAAAAACACGTGTTCAGACAGGACTGGCCACCAAAGGACTGATGCAGCTGAAAATATGGCTGAACGGTCAGGTAATGTACAGTGGACATTTCTGATCTGTGAAGAAGTGGTTTAAAGGGGAAATGCACTCTGAAATTTAATATGATCCTTGTTACACCTTTTATGTTATGAGACAGGGACACAATCGAAAGATGAGAGTGCATGCAATTTCTGTCATATTTTATGTAAACCTGGGAAATAATTAGAAAATTTTTGAAATGTTTAAAAGCAGAGGATGATCTGAAATGTAAAATAAAGGAAGGTTCTGCACTGTTTTCAGGTCAGCAATCAAACTCAAACAAATCTGTGGAACTGAACATGTCGACTCCTTAGAACAAAAGCTCAGACTTCCTGAAGTCGTATCCTTTTGTTGGATCAGAGCTCAGGTGAATTTTTTGGTATTTTTAGGTCTCTTGACTTCAACCCATTTAAGCAACGCTAATGACTAAGAAAGCCAAACATCCCTGACATAACAGATGCTCTTTGGAACATGCCTGGTTTGGTCGATTTTCAAAGTAATGTGATACAATGTGTGGAGTCCATTCAGCTCAATGCTCTCATTAAAACAATGAATTCATAGCATGTAGCTAGCACATTTGTCCTTCTCTATGTTTGTTTGTCTGTCTGTCAGCAACATTACTCAAAAATGCACCAACAGATTTGGATAAAATTTCCATGGAAGGTCAGAAATGACACAAGGACCAAGTGATCAGATTTTATCAGTGATGCTTATAGTCTGGATCCACAAATTTGTTAAAGATTTCTGTATCATTGTGAGACAGCATCACTGTAACCATGACAACCAGTGAACAGTACATCAGCTGATTGTGATCCTACTACAAATCCACCTCTGAGGACTTATCAGGACTTATCCATCAGAAATGATACAAGGAACAGCTGATTAAGTTGTGGGGGTGTTTCTGAGTCCCATCAATTCCTGCTGTCTGCTACATACACACGTGGACAAAATTGTTGGTACCCCTCAGTGAAAGAAGGAAAAACCCACAATTCTCACTGAAATCACTTGAAACTCACAAAAGTAACAATAAATAAAAATTTATTGAAAATTAAATAATCAAAATCAGCCATCACTTTTGAATTGTTGATTAACATAATTATTTAAAAAACAAACTAATGAAATAGGGCTGGACAAAAATGATGGTACCCATAACTTAATATTTTGTTGCACAACCTTTTGAGGCAATCACTGCAATTAAACGATTTCTGTATTTGTCAATGAGCGTTCTGCAGCTGTCAACAGGTATTTTGGCCCACTCCTCATGAGCAAACAGCTCCAGTTGTCTCAGGTTTGATGGGTGTCTTCTCCAAATGGCATGTTTCAGCTCCTTCCACATATGTTCAATGGGATTCAGACCTGGGCTCATAGAAGGCCACTTTAGAATAGTCCAACGCTTTTCTCTCAGCCATTCTTGGGTGTTTTTGGCTGTGTGTTTTGGATCGTTGTCCTGTTGGAAGACCCATGACCTGCGACTGAGACCAAGCTTTCTGACACTAGGCAGCACATTTCTCTCCAGAATGCCTTGATAGTCTTCAGATTTCATCGTACCTTGCACACTTTCAAGACACCCTGTGCCAGATGCAGCAAAGCAGCCCCAAAACATTACTGAGCCTCCTCCATGTTTCACCGTAGGGACAGTTTTCTTTTCTTCGTATGCTTGGTTTTTGAGTCTATGAACATAGAGTTGATGTGCCTTACCAAAAAGCTCCAGTTTGGTCTCATCTGTCCAAAGGACATTCTCCCAGAAGCTTTGTGGCTTGTCAACATGCATTTTTGCAAATTCCAGTCTGGCTTTTTTATGAGTTTTTTTCAGCAGTGGTGTCCTCCTTGGTCGTCTCCCATGAAGTCCACTTTGGCTCAAACAACGACGAATGGTGCGATCTGACACTGATGTACCTTGGCCTTGGAGTTCACCTTTAATTTCTTTGGAGGTTGCTCTGGGCTCTTTGGATACAATTCCAACGATCCGTCTCTTCAATTTGTCATCAATTTTCCTCTTGCGGCCACGTCCAGGGAGGTTGGCTACTGTCCCGTGGGTCTTGAACTTCTGAATAATATGAGCCACTGTTGTCACAGGAACTTCAAGCTGTTTAGAGATGGTCTTATAGCCTTTACCTTTAAGATGTTTGTCTATCATTTTTTTTCGGATGTCCTGGGACAATTCTCTCCTTCGCTTTCTGTTGTCCATGTTCAGTGTGGTACACACCTTTTCACCAAACAGCAGGGTGACTACTTGTCTCCCTTTAAATAGGCAGACTGACTGATTATGAGTTTGGAAACACCTGTGATGTCAATTAAATGACACACCTGAGTTAATCATGTCACTCTGGTCAAATAGTTTTCAATCTTTTATAGAGGTACCATCATTTTTGTCCAGGCCTGTTTCATTAGTTTGTTTTTTTTAAATAATTATGTTAATCAACAATTCAAAAGTGATGGCTGTTTTTGATTATTTAATTTTCAATAAATTTTTATTTATTGTTACTTTTGTGAGTTTCAAGTGATTTCAGTGAGAATTGTGGGTTTTTCCTTCTTTAACTGAGGGGTACCAACAATTTTGTCCACGTGTGTATTTAGGTCACGTGATTCGGTATCCATACATAACGTACACATGCAGAACACATGCCTGTACTCAGCAAGACGTCATTTTTTATTAAAGCTTTCATCTGTCAGAAATGATTCAACAACTGAGCAGCCTTGGCAGAGTACTGCGATCTGAGTCCTGTTCTTGTTAAGGATGTTTTTACCTTGATGTTCTTTAACTGCATCTGTAGAGACAAATCCAAACAAGAAAACTTAAATCCAGCCATCACAGACCACTGCAAAAGAAACAGTCCCATTATGGCAGCGTGTAAGGTTCGCGGTCATCAAGTCGCCCGAAGCGACCAGAACGATGCCCGGGCGATAAACAGATACAATTTATACATATCTCATCGCCCGGCCGGGTGACAAGCATTTCATAAATAAATAAATAAATAAATTGAAAGATTTCTAACCTTTCGCTTTGTTCTGTGCAGGCAGTGTTCCCAACTTAGCGACTTTCCAAAGCATCCTAGCGACTTTTTCTGCCGTTTTGGAGACTCTGACAGGAAAACTGGAATCATTCTGCAGTTACTGTTTTCAACAAGCAGCAGATGCTGCTGTGAGCTTCTCCCCCTCCCAGAGCACAGGCTGTCAGTCCAGTAACCCCACAGCAGTCCCAGTGTCTGATTAGAGGACACATCCCTCAGCGACCAGACGGCAGGTGAATCACGCATGCGCAGTCACTACAGATCCCATAGAGACTTACGGAGCGGGATATAAATAAAAATGTTTCTTCACTGTCATGCTAAAATAAACCACAACATTTATCCTCTAGTAGAAAAACATATTTTGGGTGTTTTATACTCACTTTTTGGTCTCTTCCACAACGTTATTCCTCTCTCCTACAACGTTGATTACAATTACATGCAAACTGGGAAATATGCAAATTAAGCGATGACGTCATTTAGTGACTTCTAGCGACTTTCCTTACTGAGGAGTTGGCAACACTGAGCGCAGGTTTGATATTCAGCAGGGTCCGTGTGGAGGTTTAGCAGTTTCGGTTCCGAAATTTGCCATTTGGCTGAGTGGTGCCAAAGCACCCAGGAGACCAGCTCTGATGGACAGACAGAAAAAAGCGTAGGCTGGTGGTCCACAGTCAGCCCAGTGCAACTGTGACTCAGGAAGCAGAAGACCAGCAGCTGGAAGCACCAGACCAGCAGCTGGAAGCACCAGACCTGCAGCTGGAAGCACCAGACCAGCAGCTGGAAGCACCAGACCTGCAGCTGGAAGCACCAGACCAGCAGCTGGAAGCACCAGACCTGCAGCTGGAAGCACCAGACCAGCAGCTGGAAGCACCAGACCTGCAGCTGGAAGCACCAGACCAGCAGCTGGAAGCACCAGACCTGCAGCTGGAAGCACCAGACCTGCAGCTGGAAGCACCAGACCAGCAGCTGGAAGCACCAGACCAGCAGCTGGAAGCACCAGACCTGCAGCTGGAAGCACCAGACCTGCAGCTGGAAGCACCAGACCAGCAGCTGGAAGCACCAGACCTGCAGCTGGAAGCACCAGACCTGCAGCTGGAAGCACCAGACCTGCAGCTGGAAGCACCAGACCAGCAGCTGGAAGCACCAGACCAGCAGCTGGAAGCACCAGACCAGCAGCTGGAAGCACCAGACCAGCAGCTGGAAGCACCAGACCTGCAGCTGGAAGCACCAGACCAGCAGCTGAAAGCAGAAGTCCAGCAGCAGGCAGCTGCTCAGGAAGATATTGATGATGATGAGGAGGAGGAGGAAGTTCAATGACGTGAGGAAGGCATGGAGGATGAGGTTGATGAGGGGTTTCTGGATGATTTCGACCCAGAAATGACTGCGGAAGATATCGTTGCTGGGCTCAAGAGACTGGCACAGTTTGGAGATGTTGATGAGTTGATGTAGATGGACATCTAGTTCAACTAAGTTGTGATTGTAAAGATGAATAGAGACGGATTTTTTTGTAATGAGAAACTGATTATTTCGATTCTAATGGTAAGCAGGTTGTAAGAGAAGAGCTCATTCACAGAAATTGACTTCCTGAGAAGTTATATTTATTTTTTTATTTTATGTAAACAACGTGAAGTACGGGCCACTAGTTTTTTGTACGGGCTACCAGAAATTTAGATTTGGCAGGAGTTGGTGGCCCATATTTTCCTGTACGGGCCACCAGAGATTTTGACGAAGCTTACACACTGTTATGGACTGGGACAAAGGCAGGATTGTACCATCGGAGACCAACAAACACAAACAGTAGATCAAGGGGGCCACTGAGATCAGGAAGTGGGCCAACAATGCCATGAACCTGGGCCAAGGGGTCTACACCCTGTAACATCTGGACTCCATCCTCCAGAGACCAGCCTGGCAGATTCTGACCTGATAAAAAGACACATCATCACATGTCAGATGACTGCAGATGTGGCTGAAACATGTCGAGGTAAAAACATCCTTTACCATACTACAACCTGACAGAGCAGCGAGCAAGGACTTAAACTCTGATGTTATTCTTCAGATAATGATTCTTATTCTTAAGAAATAGCTCGCCTACTTCAGCAATGCGTCACCAACTGACCAACTGTTCATTTGTTCTGCCCATGTGTTCAGCTGCATTTCTTTTTTCAGTGGTTACACCTTTTTGCACAGTCTATGCAGTTAGTCTATGAGCACATCAGTCAGCATGAGTACGGCCAGAAGTCATGAATCCAAACCAGAGTATGATCAGATGCCAATAGGGCTCAACATTTGCTTAATCACTTCCTTTATATTTTATTTACTTCATTAACAGTTCAGTTACAGTGTATGAGAGCTACAGCGGACGACATGAATGAATCATATAAATAACCTTCATTGCTGTGACACTGATATGTGAAATGATATTGTAGTTATTTTCACATGCTTCAAAACTGGTCTATTCAAAGACGACTGCAGTGTGTGATGAGAATTGTATTTAATAACTGGTCCTACAAAGATTCAGTGCAGAATATGATTCATCTTTCCATGAGGACGTGAATAAAACCAGTCAGCATCATAGATTAGGCTGAGACAAGTCCAAGACTGCTGCCTGAGGACGTCATCTGCTGCTTTGTGTCATTTATCCTCTTTTCCTAAAACACCGTCTTTGCCAAAATTCAGAATGTTACACTGTGTATTTTAATGTCAAAACTCCATCACAACAGTTCATGACCTGAATGTATAAAATCTGCTCTGGGCTCATGCTTTCATCGTTTTGTTTTTTTGTAGCGTCATTTTAAAGTTTATTTCAACCTATACTTCTTGTGTTGCATTTTCTCCCAGTGCCTTCCGCTGCCAGTAAAAATGGCCTTATCTTTAGCCTTATGTCTGCTATCTTACAGTCTCTGGCTTTGTGGCAGCATCGGGTCAAGCTCCACACCTCTGCAGCTGCCCTCTTTCCATCCCCTTACCAATTTCCAACATCGCGGTGTGTTCCAAGAGCGCTGCATGATAGCATTGCTGACAATGCCCGAGTCAGCAGCTGCACCACAGGATGCTGTCGTTTGAAATGGTGACACTGACCTGGGGTTTGATAGATGGATGCAATTATTACCAAGACTCCCCCACCAGCACCCAGTCACCACAGCCAGGCCCGGAGCAGATCTGACTGGGAAGTCTCCTGAGGGTTTGGTTTCAAGCAAAAAGCCCAACATGTAGCAGCTGAAGTGATATTCCTAATGAGACGTTTTTAAGAGAGAAAGAATCCTCTGCGGTGGCATATTCCTTTATCAGTGATTACCACACATTGGTGCTCAATTATTAATTGTACATACACTGCTTTCTAGTGTCTAATACATATTTTAAGAGTTTATATAATACTTATAAATGCTTAATACTTTGTGCTAAAAACACTGCTTGATTGATTTCCTAAAACCTCAAATTCAAATCCCTTCAAACATCCATTTACTAATTGTAGGGGCCTAATTGTGGACTGCAATTTAACAATCATGAAACATGAAGGGTGGAATTAGGAAAAGACAAACTTCATGCATAATATTTAACATTTAAAACCAAAGTAATGATCTTTGGCCTCAGATAGGACGGGGGCACAAGAGGCTGACTTACAATTTTATGAAACAAATCAGTGGAGGGGTTTTACAGAATTAGGCACTATTTAAAAGCATGAAAAACAAATGCAGTTAATTAAATGTGGCAGTATTCAAGAAGAAAAAGCAGCAAAATACCTGAAGATGTGTCGCTACAAGTCTAAATAGTCAATGACGGAGAAGCTCTATTAAAAAAAATGGAGTAAGGAGAAATCTAAATAAAATGGGAGGGAGTTTGGACTGTCTCTGGTGGATCATGTCTACATGTTTTGAAGCTGTCCAAATGTTTGAATTTTGGGCAGCAGGTGGAAAGACAGTACTACAATAAAGTGCTGGATTTATGGACAGGTCTTAGGATTAAAAACATGATGAAATGAAGCAGTTTATTTTTGTTTCAGTACAACGGATCATTTATTTTACCTTACCTGCTGAATTTAAAATCTTATAAATCTCAGGCGCTTTGTTAAAATTCATTAATTTCAGGAACCAGAACCAGATCACTATAACTTGAAACAGCTTCAAATGGTTTGCATTTTTAATTCTTTCAACCTTAGCTGGCTTCTACGGAGGACTTTATGATGTATTTCTGATTTAGCTGCTTGCACACACCACTCAGGGCAGAGCTGCCATCTTAGGTGCTTCCCTGCAATCAAGAGCAACCTGGGGTCCGGAGTCTTGTCCATGTAGGCATCAACCAACCAACCCTGCAATCAGTAGACCACCTTCTCCCACCTGAGCCCTGTAGTACAACCTAGAACTCAGATAAGTCACCAGGATAATGTTGAAAAAAATTTCCTAATAAAATGAAAGCAGCAAAGGTAATTCCTTTGTTCAAGGCAGGAGACAAACACCAGTTTACCAACTATAGGCCTGTTTCACTTTAGTCACAATTTTCAAAAATTCTAGAGAAATTTTTAACTCCAGACTTGACAGTTTTATTGATAAAAGTAAATTAATCTCTGACTATCAGGACGGGTTTCGAAACAACTGCTCAACATCACATGCACTTTTTGATTTACTGGAGGAAGTGACCAGTGCAGTAGATAAGAAGAAACACGCTGTAGGGTTATTTATTGGTTTAAGTAAAGCTTTTGACACAATTAATCACACAATGTTAATTAGAAAACTTGAACAGTATCAGAGGAGTTGCTTTACAGTGGGTGAGCAGTTATTTAAAAAACAGGAAACAATGCCTGCAAATGGGTGAACATCAAACTGCCTTGAAGTTGGTGACTGAGGCCTTCCACAAGGTTCAGTACTGAGTCCTAAACTTTTTAATCTCTTTATTCATGATATTTGTAAAACATCTCAATTCCTGAGATTTATTTTATTTGCTGACGATACAAATGTTTTTGCATCAGGAGATAATTTACAGCAATTACTACAGAAAGTCACATTGGAAGTTGAAAAAATTGCAAATGGATTAACCCTTTACGCTTCAGTGTGTACTAATTTGCATAGGAATTTCAAGAATGTCCGACGGCTGCAAACACGATTATACAAACACTATACGCCGATGGAAAGCTTAGATTCTCATGAATCCGCCGGTATAAACCACTTTCAGATGTGATTACCACAGCGGGTGAGAAAAACACATTTGTCCGACAAAAACGAATATTCATCCATCCGTTCTCTATACACGGCTTCAAAGCACACAGCGCGACTCACATTTCCGGGTTTATTATTACACACAGAAAAAAAGATTCCACAAAAACGGCCATAATCCAACCTTTTACATTCAGATGACACAAGCCAGTAAACTATTTTGTCCAAAACATGTCCTGAAATCGGTATAAAATCCCCGAATCGGTCGTTTTCAAGGAAATGCACCTCGCGATGTGTGTCCAATATTCCCTGTATTTTTCGTAATTTTTTTTATTTAAAAATAGAATATTAGCGATTTTTTGTACTGAAAACGGCTGGAATTGACTGAAGCTTAAAGGGTTAAGCAAAATAAATGATTACTAAATGTAAATAAAAGTAAAGTAATGATATTTGGTAATAGTAGCTTTAATGCTCGCGATACAATTCAGATTGATGGTACAGATATAGAGCGAGTGCATGAGACAAAGTTCCTTGGAGTCATAATTGATGACAGAATTACATGGAAACAACATGTAAAATAAATCTCCATTAAAATATCGAGAAGGATTTCAATTATGGCCAAAGTGAAGCATTTTTTAAATAGCAAATCCCTTCATTTACTGTTTTGTTCTCTGATTTCTCCTTACTTAAATTACGGTGTTATAATGTGGGGAAGCACATATATGAGAACATTAAAACCATCACTCCTACTACAGAAAAGAGCTGTTCCTTTAATCCACAAGGCCCACTTTCTGGAACACACAAACCCATTATTCCTAAAATCCAAACTTCTAAAAATGTGTGACATTGTGGAATTTCAACTGGCTCCATTTTTATTCCTCGCTAGAAAAAAACTATTACCCAACAATTTACAAAATAAATTTCAAGATCGAACATGTTGTCAGAGACTACGCAAGGAATTAAATTTTATCATTCCAAAATATGGGACGACGAGGAAAGGCTTTAGTGTCACAGTCAAGGGGTCGAGACTGTGGAATAATTTGGATACTGAACTGATGCAAAGCCTCAGTATTGTCCAGTTTAAACAGAGATATAAACAAAAAAGTTTTGGAAAGAATAAAGAACAAATAAACCAGCAGGAGTAATTGGCCCAATGATTGAATATTTATTTAAGGAAAGTATAAAAAAACAAAGAAACCAGTAGGAGTAATTGGCCCAATGATTGAATATTTATTTATGATGTGTGTGGTGTGTTGGACAGCTGTATGTTATTGCCATTCAATTTTGGTTATATAGAAATAAAATTGCTAATAAAGTAACCTTGTTCGGGGTCGGATTAAATAAGTTCTGTCTTCTTCCCACTCCCTTTCGAACATGTATGATTTGTAAATTCATGTGATGCCTTGTTTCAGCTGTGGTTTTATTTTGTATAAGCTGCATCGGCTGTCTGTTAATTTCATGTTCGAAATAAATACTTTTCATTTCATTTCATTTCATTTCGAAAACAACATAATGTGAACTCACTTCTCTGTTTAGGTTTCAGTGTGCTGTTTGGTTTTTGCATTTTCGTGGTTGGACACGTCGTTCCTCAGTCTTCAGTGCTGACCTTCCCTCCACTGTTGGTCCTGAGCCCAGCTGGAGCGGAATCATTTTAATTTCAGTGTGCAGCAGAATGCTTAGTTTATATGTCAACAGAATAACAAATATGAACACATAAATGACTTACTGCCTGTGTCAAGGTAAGCTGCAGGGTTTAACTTTTGCAGATCTGCAAGGTTTTTTTTCGAAGACATCTTTCTGTCTCTCTTTTGGTGTGGAGGGGAGGAGTCTGAGGGGAGGGGCAGGAGCACCTCATTTACATCTCTTTTGCATATGACAGCGTTGTTCTGGTGACTGACATGCCAACAAGTTCAGGCAAAATTGATATATTTCACCTTTATTTTACCAGGCAAGTTAGTTGATAATTTTTGATAACCTGGTCAACACAGCTCTGCCTCTTTGCCTTTTAATAGGAACATGATTCATATGTATTTATTTTGAGGTTTCTAAGATGGTTCTAAATCTTTATTTAATGTTTAAAAGGCCTTCATTTATTGACAGCTGTAGTTTGTGATGCAGTTGAACTGAACTGTCTCATTCTCAGTTCTATCAGTGGATCCACAGAAGCTTAGCAGTAACTCGTGAATAATCACTAAACCTTACTGAGGACACCACCTAATGCAGAACCACCTGTTTTATCTGAATATAACTCATGAACAGGGATGGATGGTTTACAGTTTAATATTAACATTACTAAAATACATGAGTGTACATTCTACATCCAGAGCTGCTGTTTGTCCTCAAACATCCAGAGGTTAATGGTCAGACGGTGCATGAACATCACTATGCATTAATATCATTCATCTGGAGCTCACCTGTGCCATGCTCTGAACATCTTCACTAATTAATGATGTACAGTGTAGAGAATATTTCATGTCAGCTGCTTTACTCAGAACCTGAACACAGGTGAGCTCTTCCTCTGCCTGTCAGGTAATAAAACAGAAACCTTTTCAAACATCAGCAGCATCTGATCAAACAGGTCTGATGTTAGAGGGGAATTTAAATCAGAAATTCATTTCAGACAATCAGATTCTATTATCTAGAATACAGTAGAAAAGATATGTAATTATGGGATTTAATTTAAGTGAATCCATTAAATTCAATTCAATTCAATTCAATTTTATTTATATAGCGTCAATTACAGTCAAATCGTCTCAAGACGCTTTACAGAACCCATATGCCTGACCCCCAGAGAAAGCCCAAAGGCGACAGTGGCAAGGAAAAACACCCTTTTAACAGGGAAGAAACCTCGAGCAGAACCCGGCTCTAAATAGGGGGGATCCATCTGCCTGCTGGCCGGGGGGGTTGAGAAGGACAGAAGAGGGCAAGGGGGAGGGATGGGAGAAGAGGGAGGGGTGAGAAAGCAAGGAAAACACAACACACATTTGAATACATGCATGACAGGATATGTGACACAGACAAAGTATAAGCTAACATTGAAAACTGACTCATAGTTTACTCTTATGATGTACGGCTCTGACATTAAACATACTCCTTATATAGCTAGCAGTAAAATTCAAACAGTATGTAAGTTAGCATAACAGTATATTGAAGGCGATGCAGAGTTGACTCGTGGAAAAAGGGAATTGGAAGCAGAGGGCTGGTGGAAGGTCAGTAGCAGCATCCCACAGTGGACATGGTGGAGACTGGACCAGCTAAAATAAATAACAGGATTAAGTCTCCTACAGAACATCTACACAGATTAAAAACACGCTTCTCTTCCTCCTGATGTTCTTCAGTGGAGCTGATCCGTCTCCATGAGCAGCATCCTGCTGGTCCAGATGCTGAAGATGGAGCTGCTGATGTTCTGTCTGTGGAGTCTCCCAGCAGTCAGTGAGGATGTGGGTTTCTTCTGATGTCCCTCCAATAAAATATTGCTTAAATGGTATTTTTAATGCACAGAAACAGTCATAAGAGTAGAACCGTGAGAGCCAGCAGCAGATTTACTGAGATAAGGCCAATGTGGCTGGACTACTGTGGGAAGCCTGCTCATCTGAATAACTTATAACACTGACTGACTGGGACACTCACATTTCAGAAAACATTGGAGTTAATTATTAAGCAGGCTTCATCTTGATAATTTGGTCAGAGATAGGACATTCATACATCTACTTTCTTGCCTAAAATAATTTTAAAAATACAATTTGTGTCACGTGTTACCACTCTGGCTCAACGAGTGGCAACAAAGATGGGGAGACCACACAAAAGTCAAAGGTTTAACAAAAGATTTATTTAAACAATAAAACGTGTAAGGTGTAGTGCATGTGGTGTGTGGATGTGTAGATAAATCAAACTAAACCAGAAGGAGACAGCATGGTGGCCAGGGAGCAGGAGCAGAGACAGAACAGGTGTGCCAGATCTACCTAAACAGCCCAGATTAGGAGGAGGGGCCATAGCCACACCCAACCGGCACAGCCCACCTGCACAGAGGGAGATGGGAGAGGAGCAGCTGCAAAGGCCCTGGGGCCGTCACACACGATAACAGCAGTATTTACAAAACACACCTGTTACATTCGTAGGTTTTCTCCTCGGCCTTTTCTGCTCATTGGTGTGAAATGCATTACAGGATACTGACTACCCCACATCCACACGATATGCAGATTATATGTAAATTAGATGCTCTTGCCCCTCCCCCAGACTCCTCCCCTCCACACCAAAAGAGAGACAGAAAGATGACTTCTAAGAATAAAAATCTCTGGAAGCACATTCAATTTTAGTGACAAATTCTTTTTTTATATCAATGGTAACCTATACTGGTACTGTCCCTGCTGTAGCTCTGTGGGTAGCCCTTTACACTCTACATCAGTTTAACAGTATGAAAATGAACTGACCTCACACTACCCATATCCCACTCTTTAACGTTCAAGGCTCTAAACTTGAAGCAGGAATCACAAATGCAACAAGAAAAGTCATCAGAGAGCTCAGTACTTCATTAAAGCTGCTCACTCGTATCGCTTCCAACGGATGAAATCTTTAAAGAATTTGTGTTTGGTTTGTAGTAGGCTTGCAGTCATGTGATCATGTGTTCACTTGTTGCCATATTTGCAGTGACGCCGTGCAGCTATCCAGACTATAAGCCACATCACTGCCAAAATCTAATCACTTGGTCCTTGTGTTGTTTCCTAATTTCCCGAGAACGGACAGACAAACCAATGCTGATCCAACCCGGTCTCACGGGGATTCGTGAAACTGTCACGTAAGTTTTAGTTTCGGTTTCGTGTGCACCAACACGATTTCGTCATGTTTTTCGTGCCGCTCACCACGAAATGTTTTTCGCTGTGGTAATCACATCTGAAAGTGGTTTATACCGGCGGATTCATGACGATCTAAGCTGTCCATCGGCGTATACTGGTTGTGTGATCGCGTTTGCGGCCGCCGGCCGCCGGACATTCTTGAAATTCCTATGCAAATTGGTAAGTGTACCACCGGCTTCTGGTTAGGTTATGGTTAGGTTATGGTTAGGGTTATGGTTAGTGTTATGTTTAGGGACGATGTCATGCAAAATATAGCGTTGGATTCGCCGCGGTTTTACATTAAAAATATAATATACACATTCTTTTGAAATACGTTCTGAGTGGCACGAAAAGTCCGCCGTTTAAAATACATTGGTGCGCATTTCGTGGTGAGCGGCACGAAAAACATGACGAAATCGTGTTGGTGCACACGAAACCGAAACAAAAATTTACGTGACAGTTTCACGAATCCTCGTGAGATCGGGCTGGCTGATCATCACATCACTCCATCATTATTCCATCAGTGACTCTCTAATGTGGTGGGGAACTTCTGAAACCCAAGTAGCTCTTCTAGTCAGTAGGCTTGGCCGGTGATTAGGATGCATCGAGCGGTATCTAACTACCTCTATTCATCCTCTGACATTCCACTGACTGCCGCAAAACCTGAAATCTGAAAATATCAGCGCAGCAGGGCCTGTTGGGATGATCTTACCACCCACACACCACCGACTGGGTTAGTAAGAAGCTAGAAACAGAGAGGCGGAGAGGAAATACTGTAAAACAGCTTGACACTCTGGTTGATCATTTTTGAACTTCGGAGGATCCAACACTTTATTTAGCCAGTGGCAGATTTTACCTTTTTATAACAAGTGATCGTCACGCCAAGTCCCGGTCTGGAAGATAATGCAAAAATGAGATAATCTGATTCAGAAAGGATTGCAGGCATACTTTACCTTTTCTTTTTCATTGTCAGTTAAATGGAGGGTCACATTCAGGATCCCCCCAGCTGTCTATGTGGACTAAACTCTTACTGTTGTTGTTATCTTGTGCTTGATGAGTATTTCTGAGCTTTAGTCCTTTAAAGCAGTGGTATGCAAATTCACCAAGCCCAGCTGTCCAAACGTGTTTGTCCCTGTCATGATAGATAAAGGTTTCACTTTTCAGCAAAATGTTTGCACAATTTTTTTCAATGTACCAGTGAGGCTGAAATAAATTCCAATAAAAGAAAACTCTTTGATTATGTTTTTCTCAAGGCAACAAGACCAACAGAATTTTAGAGAATATAGACAACCATGTTGAAGTCCTGTAGTGCACAATGAAGCAGACTTGACAATTTGCATTCATTTTCATTGGAGTGAAATCAGCCAGAGACACAAACACAGCTGAAGCAGACTGGTGGTGTGCTGGTCTCTACCAGACGAATGGGAGTTAGAAGGTTCTTCCCAGTGTGTTCTGCAGACTGTAGTCTTCTGGACAGAGATCTTGTACCTGGAATCTGATGGTGTATCTCACACAGTGCTGAGACCATTGTGGATTTCACACTATACTGGAAGAGTTTACCTGCAAAACCAGATAAAAGCCATTCCTAAAATTAAAACACCAATACAAGCATAAGGCTGCTCTAGGTAGATCCCACCCTGAAACCCACAGGACCCACAGAATCCACTGCTCCCATCCTGGTACCACAGGACATCCATAGAGGTCCTGGGTCCATGAACCACTGGGTCAAAGGAGTTTTAGCAACATAAAGGAGACCAACACAGTATTAGACAGTATTATTGATCAGTGTTCATCTAATCAACACAGCTCAGTAGTTGACTGATGAACCTTTCAGATGTTTCTTCTGGTCCTGATACCTCTCAGTAGTGGTCTGCGATACTGCAAGATTTGGTATCGATCCGATACCAAGTAAATACAGGGCCAGTATCGCTGATATCGATACCGATACTCCTAAGTTTTGCAGTAATAGATTTTTAAGATTTTTTTTGCACAGCTACTTTAGTAATGTCAACTACGATCTTTTAATTCCGGACAGATGTGAATGATCCCACCCTAGAAGTCAAACTACAAGTGATGGAGTTTGCACATAACACCGACACACGAACCAATCTACTGCAGTTGTAATTGTTTTTTTAAGGTGGAAATACTGATTCTCTGTACTAGCCAATGCAAGTATTCATAAAGAAAACAACACCGGCGTGTCCCCAATATACAGTATGCAGCTCCCTAACTTCTGACCTCTACTCTCGTAATTTTTGGGAAAATGAAGATTGCAAAAGAGTTCATTTGAACCCAAACTATATTTTCCAAAAATGAACCAAACAATAAACAAAAATGAATGTGAAAACACATGCCAGTCTCTTGATATATATATATATATATATATATATACATACATACATGTATATACATATATATATATGTATATACATGTATGTGTATATATATATATATATATATATATATATATATATATATATACATATATATGGCATGCCGTTTAGGAAATTATATATTGAATGAAAGTTGATATATATATATAATGAAAGTTGATATATATTGAATGAAAGTCGATATATATATATATATATATATATATATATATAATGTTCAGATTTTCATTCCATATATTCCGACTTTCATTCCATATATTCGTACTTTCATTCAATATATATCAACTTTCATTATATATATATATATATATATATATATATATATATATCGACTTTCATTCAATATATATCAAATCTTTTTTCCTACCGAGCCCCGGAAGGGACATGTCGGTATGGCGAAGCGACAATGGAGGACACTGACCCGGACGAGAGTTTTATTGAGTTTTATTTTGAAATGGGCCTGAAATACGCAGACATTCAAGCAGTGCGATGCGCTAAGAGTCTGCCATGCAGACCAGCGATCCTGATAATGGTAAGTTTTATTTCTCCAACATCCTGCTGTTATCCTACTATGAATACGCTAGCTACAACAGTCCCACATCAGTATTATGAACGTTCCGCCAGCTAACGCGGTCCGGACACCGGATCAGTGATTAGAGGTTGGCGTTGAACTATTGTTTGCCTGCCAGTTAGCCGCTGGTAAGCTAACAAGCTATGAAACAACTCCTTATAAAACCGGAGGAAAGCAGCAGCAATATTTCAGTCCAAGACCTGTATTCAGAACCTCCCACGCTGTTACACAATGACCCATTAATCATATTACTGAACTATATGGTTATCATTGAAATTTTCCTTGAAGAACCAGTGAACTCTTTGCGAACACATTTTAATTTATGTGTTGATTATGTTTCGTATCAGTAATACAAGTCTAAAAAACTGATTCAAATGATCAAGTTAACACAATGAAGTAAAGAGTACTGGTAATCTGCAGCTATTTTCATAATTTCAAGGTAAAATTCTGATGTGTGATTTTCTAGCTTTGCAGATGTGGAAATCCAATGCACTGATTTCTTATACACAGATGCTTTTGGTGTTTTTTGTTGTAAAATAAAACAAGGCATTTATCACTGTTGGAAATGATTACAGGTATTATTTGTAACACTTTCTAACATTGTATGGACAAAGCAATAAATCAGTTAATGGATAAAATCATTTGTATTACAGATGCTATCAACAGCATGTCTTGTTCATTTTATTTAGTTGTCGGCCTTGGATGATGAGGTCCAGTTACCAGGAGCACTAGTCTGCAGCTCGCTGGTTCCGTCCTGCAGCTCCTCCACGCCGTCCTCCTCTCAACAGACCAAATCAAGTAAGATCTGATTAGACTACAGCCATGGTCATAAGTTTGGACACAAGTACCATGACGCTTGTGAATCTTAGAAAATACCACAAAATTGTCACTTACAATACAGTACACAACTCCTGAGAACTATATTAAGTTTCATATTTTAAAAAAACATCAAAAGAGTTTGGTGTCATTTTGTTATTCTTACCAAATTCGGTTGTGAAAGTACTGCATTTTTTTGTTATTTTCTTCTAATATTATGTTTTGGGAACAAAGTTGTTCCAATTGTTGGAATTTATTGATAATATTATATCCCTTGTTGATTTGTTGACTAATTAAACTGGTGCTGTCAAAAAATATTGGTTATGTTCTGTCATAGACATCAAAACAGACATAGGAAGTCATGCTGTGTCCAAACTTATGGCCATGGCTGTATGCAGACATCAACATGATCAGTATGTTATCTTTTGGCCCATCCTAAAATCACAAAATAGAACATTTACTTTAAGTTAACTGTGTTTATGAAAATAGAAAATAATTACTGACAACTAGTACTTTTTGGTGCTTTTATGCAGGAAAAGGGAACCAGGAAGCTGCTGTGGATCCTCTGCAGTATCTGGAGAGGTCAGAGGAACGGTTCTTGGAACAGATCGGAAGACACCAAGACGTGACCTCTGCCATTCTCCAGAACATCCAGAAGATGAATGAAAACCTTGGTTGCACTGATGGGACGCATGGTGTCGGTGCTGGAGCAACTGTCCCAGAATTAAACTGCATTGTTGACTATTGGCTTTTCTAGAAAATAAATCTTTTTTAGTACTTCACCTGTTTTGTATTTTACCCATGCACTTTGGGTGAATAAACAGAAATTTGTGATGAGAGATGCAAATTTTGTCTATAATCTACAGAGACTTTATTCAGTGTTCAATGCACACTTTTGTTACACACATTTTGACAGATAAGCAGTTGTGCTTTTCAAGCAGATTTTAGTCAGAAACATCAGTAGCATATATTGTTGTTTTTTTACTGTTACACCAATCTAGGTAGATAAACTGCACTACTGCAGCAGATATATTATTGAAATGTGCTTCTATTATGTGTCTACATACACTGCTCACAAATAGTTATTCAACTTTTTGGTGAAATTGATGGAAAATATAAAAAGTGCATGCTGTAGTGATATATCATAAAAGTAAGGTATTTTACTAGAAACATGCAATCGTGATTTCCTCATCTCAAAAAAATGTATTGAATCAAAAGCTAACAACAGTGGAGGGTATGTCACAATAAAAATGTCTCAGTTTGGACAGAACAGCAGCCTTCAGCTGAAATCCAGTACAATTGTGTCCCACCAGTGACGTGATCATGGATGTGTCCAGGCAGCAGCTGACCTCTGCCTCGTAATTAGCCTTAAGACCAGCTATAAAGATAAACATAGATATTATCATTATCATCAACATATGGTGCATGTGTTTAACCTTTAAGCTATGTAGGGATGCAAATGTAGTCGAAGCTAAGTAGCTAAGCTAATGCTAACACGTTCAGTGTTCAGAATCAAAACATCTCTAAAAATTACCTGTTTTCTCAAACGTAGTCGCCGTTCCCTGTGACAACCATGAAGACAGATAGATAATCACAGAAGAGCTCATCTGCAGAGCAAATGTCCAATAAAGTTCCTGTTTTTGTTTGCCATGTCCTTCCAGGGCTCAGTAGGAAAAAGTCTGAATATATGGAATGAAACTTTGAATAGATGGAATGAAAATCTGAACATTCTATATTCCAACTTTCATTCCATATATTCCGACTTTCATTCAATATATATCGACTTTCATTATATATATATCAACTTTCATTATATATATATCGACTTTCATTATATATATATATCAACTTTCATTATATATATATATATATATATATATATATATATATATATCTACTTTCATTATATATATATATATATATATCGACTTTCATTATATATATATCGACTTTCATTATATATATATATCGACTTTCATTATATATATATATCAACTTTCATTATATATATATCGACTTTCATTCAATATATAATTTCCTAAACGGCATGCCATACACATATATGTATATATGTATATATATATATATATATATATATATATATATATATACATACATACATATATATGTATATATACATACATATATATGTATACATATATATGTATGTATACACACACACACACACACATACTAAAAATAAAGAGCTTTTAGAGGGTTTGAAGCAGGCTGTCTGGTATTCTTATGCAGCTGATTTAGCCTATATATATATATGTCAATCAGTGGTCCCCATTGTGTATTTTCAATCAATACAGTCCACTTAATTACCTAAAATATAGATGTTTTTTGTACTACTTCTGCTTTTTGTATTGCCTGTTCAATATTCTGTCTGTGTGCTTGTAGTCCACTTATCTTATTCCCATGCTGGACCTTATCCCTGTTTTGCCGCTGCAATGATCCAATTTCCCCGCAGGGATCAATAAAGTTTCATCTCTCCTATCGAGGTATCAAGAGGTTTCAGTCATCATAGCAGCTGTCTCACACTGAAGGACACAAATTCTCAAAAGGGAACTGTATTATCTCTTCGATCACTTCAGGTGGGAAGGCGAAATGAGATGCACCTTCGTCTATACTATTCCATCACGCTGATGTGTGAAAGATCTATTAAACCTCTTTTCAGGAGATTAGTGCAGCAGTCTGAATTAGTAACCTCTTCACATGTGTCTTAGTGCAGGCACAATACACTTTTATGAGCGTTGACATGAGGCTGAGAGGTGGTGGAAGTATACCCATTGAAGGTTTTCACACACCTACCAATTCAAGAGCTTTCTTCATGATATTTATTATTTATCTATTTAAATATTGTTATTCTGTTTTCTTCATGAGATCAGACCTATAAAATAGCCTCCACTCTTGTTGATGACAACTTTGCACATTATTGGCGGTATGGTGACCATCTTCATGAGATCCTCTTTAGTTGTTTTCAGTGAACGGGTGAGTTTTGTCTAGAGGTACATGATGACATTTCTTGCCTTCTCAATGTGTTTGACTCCATTACTTGTGCTGTTCTGAGGTTGTTGGTATACAGAAAACCAGCAACAACTCAAATAAAATGACAAACAAATTAATACAGTCCATCATTAATTCAGATATCAAAGTCAGTCAGTCAAGATTATTTCAATCATGTTTTTTTAAATGAAAAAAAAACATCAAACACTGCGATGAAAGGAAAACCATGAGTTCCATCTGCTGCAGAGAAGTTCTTCAGCATTAGCAACCTCAGAAACAACAACTAACATCAGTGTTTGTGAATCAGGAGCCACTGTTGAGACTAAAAGACGAGAACTGCTTGCAACCCTGTTTGGTTCTCATCTAGAAGCACAGAAGAGGAGCTATAATGTCGTGAGTGTGACACTACTGGGATTTAATCCACTTTCAAGGCAATCTTTGTTCTTTGAGCTTAGCTGGGACATCATTTGTTCTTTAACAAGTTGATGGGCCAAAACACCCTTTCAGGCTGTGTAAAGGAGCAGGGTGATGGAGGGCTGCATTACACCAGCTCACCTTCAAAATTCCCCAACCAACACCTACATTAACTTTAGGCTCCACCTCCAACATCCAGCACTCTGGCAATTATCATTTTACACTACTGTGTTTATATATATTTTTTCTAGATGAATAAATATCAGTATATACTCAGAAATGCCATTATTTTGACAGAAGTTTGAAAGAAGTTGAAAGCAGTTTGTTCAATGAAGACAACATGATATGAATGATAAATCCAGTGTAGACATAGTTAATGTGGTAAATGACTATTCTATCTGTAAACAGCTGATTTTAATGGAATATCTCCATAGGGGTACAGAGGAACATCTCCAGCAACCATCACTCCTGTGTTCTAATGCTACATTATGTTAGCTAATGGTGCTGAAAGGCTCATTGATGATTAGAAAACCCTTGTTCAGTTATGTTAGCACATGGATGAAAGTGGGAGTTTTCATGGAGAACATGGAATTGTCTGGGGGACCCCAAACTCTTGAAGAGTAGTTTAAAAGTTTATTATTATTATTATTATTATTATTGCTATTATTATCTTTTTCTCTTCTTCTTTCTGTAGATATTTTACTATCCCCTTTCCTTACTCCTCCTTGTTGGTGTCCTCGGGTGACACCAACAACCAAAACTAAATTCCCTGTATGTCGTATTCATACGTGGCTAATAAAGCTGATTCTGATCCTGATCCAATTTCAATTGCCTGTTATTCTACAGTACTGATTTGGAGACAGCAGATAGGTTCATTCCAGGATTTCAGCTTAACTATGAAATATATACATGTATTAATGAATTTCACCATATCAAAAGGCTATAAGTTCTCAGTATATTGCTAAAATCCTGTGTGATATTTTCCTACAATGTGTAAATGCTTTGACTTTGTGAACACTGTAAAATCTTTTCATGTTATAAACCTCATATTATAAAATCAGATCATCTGATCTGGTGGTTGAGGTCTTACCTATCAGAGAACTCAAAATGTTTTCTTCAGCAACGTTCTTAGTCCTGTACTATTAGACATGGGGTACCGCAGGGCTCTGTACTGGGTCCACTGTTGTTTTCTCTCTATCTGACAACTTTGGGTTAAATGTTGGATTCTTTTGGGATATCTTTTCATTGTTATACAGATGATCTACAGTCTTACATGCTGTTGTTCCGTTAAAGTGGATCTGAAACTAATAAAATTCAGGCCTGTCTCTCAGCTGTTAGGAACGAGTTATCAAGAAATGTCCTGCTTCTGAACTCTGCTAAGACAGACGTGATGGTTACTGGACGTGCAAGAGTTAATCCCTGTTTGACAGTTTTCCTCTGTCTTTGGGTGACTGTGTTATTCATTGTAAAGACAGGGTTCAATTTAAAATCCTTCTCCTGACATATAAAGCTCTTAATAACCAATCTCCATCATATCTTAAAGACCTGATAGTACCTTATTATCCTAGTAGAATTCTTCGCTCTCAAACTGCAGGCTTACTTGTTGTTCCTAGAATTTCTAAAAGTAGAATGGGAGGCAGAGCCTTCAGTTATCAGCTCCTCTCCTGTGGAACCAGCTCCCAGTTTGGGTTCTGGAGGCAGACACCCTCTCTGTTTTTAAGTCCAAGCTTAAAACCTTCCTTTGTGACAGATCTTATAGTTAGGGCTGACTGGGTGACCCTGAGGGGGTCAGCTGGAGTCTTCCTCCTGGACGTCCCTTAGTTCTGCCCCTAGTCATGCTGCTATAGGCCTATAGGCTGCTGGGGGACTTCTCTGGATGCACTGAGCCCTTCTCTAACTGGTCTAGTCTCCACCATGTCCACTGTGGGATGCTGCTGCTGACCTTCCTCCAGCCCTCTGCTTCCAGCTGCACATTTCCACCAGTCTACTCTGCACCACCCTCACTATACTTGATCTGCTCTTCTACATGCTGTTTGAATTTTACTGCTAGCTATATAGGAAGTATATTTAATGCCAGAGCCGTACACCAGAACAGGAAACTAGGAATCAGTTTACGTGTTAGCTTCTACTTTGTATGTTTCATCTATTTTATCACACATAGATCCCAATGTGTGTTATATGTTCCTTGTCCCTACCCTCCTCTACCTCTTCTGTCTCTCTCTACCTCCTTTAATCAGCAGATGTTCCCCCACATAAAGAGTTGGGTTCTGCTCCACGTTTCTTCCTGTTAAAGGGTGTTTTTCTGCCACTGCCTCCTTATTTCTGCTCTGGGTTCTGTACAGCCTCTTGAGACAATTTGACCTGTAGTTGGTGCTATATAAATGAAATTGAAATTGAAATTCAACGTGACCTGAGAACA
The DNA here is from genome assembly GCF_021347895.1 of Acanthochromis polyacanthus. Lineage (NCBI taxonomy): Eukaryota > Metazoa > Chordata > Actinopteri > Pomacentridae > Acanthochromis > Acanthochromis polyacanthus. Next base: position 5,302,220 of record NC_067132.1, on the reverse strand, counting down.
GCGGGCAGCGTTGTCGGGATAATGGACCATCGGGGTGTTTGTATTAAGCCTGTTGAAAGACAGGCCTAGAAAAATGTTTCTTGCTGCATGCTGCTACGCATGTCGTCCATCTCTATATCCTCCCAAACTTCCCTCCTCTAGTGATCTGATTTTACCTTTTCTGTGAATGCTCCACAGGCCTACTACCTACTCACATACACACGTGGACAAAATTGTTGGTACCCCTCAGTTAAAGAAGGAAAAACCCACAATTCTCACTGAAATCACTTGAAACTCACAAAAGTAACAATAAATAAAAATTTATTGAAAATTAAATAATCAAAAACAGCCATCACTTTTGAATTGTTGATTAACATAATTATTTAAAAAAACAAACTAATGAAACAGGCCTGGACAAAAATGATGGTACCTCTATAAAAGATTGAAAACTATTTGACCAGAGTGACATGATTAACTCAGGTGTGTCATTTAATTGACATCACAGGTGTTTCCAAACTCATAATCAGTCAGTCTGCCTATTTAAAGGGAGACAAGTAGTCACCCTGCTGTTTGGTGAAAAGGTGTGTACCACACTGAACATGGACAACAGAAAGCGAAGGAGAGAATTGTCCCAGGACATCCGAAAAAAAATGATAGACAAACATCTTAAAGGTAAAGGCTATAAGACCATCTCTAAACAGCTTGAAGTTCCTGTGACAACAGTGGCTCATATTATTCAGAAGTTCAAGACCCACAGGACAGTAGCCAACCTCCCTGGACGTGGCCGCAAGAGGAAAATTGATGACAAATTGAAGAGACGGATCGTTGGAATTGTATCCAAAGAGCCCAGAGCAACCTCCAAAGAAATTAAAGGTGAACTCCAAGGCCAAGGTACATCAGTGTCAGATCGCACCATTCGTCGTTGTTTGAGCCAAAGTGGACTTCATGGGAGACGACCAAGGAGGACACCACTGCTGAAAAAAACTCATAAAAAAGCCAGACTGGAATTTGCAAAAATGCATGTTGACAAGCCACAAAGCTTCTGGGAGAATGTCCTTTGGACAGATGAGACCAAGCTGGAGCTTTTTGGTAAGGCACATCAACTCTATGTTCATAGACTCAAAAACCAAGCATACGAAGAAAAGAACACTGTCCCTACGGTGAAACATGGAGGAGGCTCAGTAATGTTTTGGGGCTGCTTTGCTGCATCTGGCACAGGGTGTCTTGAAAGTGTGCAAGGTACGATGAAATCTGAAGACTATCAAGGCATTCTGGAGAGAAATGTGCTGCCTAGTGTCAGAAAGCTTGGTCTCAGTCGCAGGTCATGGGTCTTCCAACAGGACAACGATCCAAAACACACAGCCAAAAACACCCAAGAATGGCTGAGAGAAAAGCGTTGGACTATTCTAAAGTGGCCTTCTATGAGCCCAGATCTGAATCCCATTGAACATATGTGGAAGGAGCTGAAACATGCCATTTGGAGAAGACACCCATCAAACCTGAGACAACTGGAGCTGTTTGCTCATGAGGAGTGGGCCAAAATACCTGTTGACAGCTGCAGAACGCTCATTGACAAATACAGAAATCGTTTAATTGCAGTGATTGCCTCAAAAGGTTGTGCAACAAAATATTAAGTTATGGGTACCATCATTTTTGTCCAGCCCTATTTCATTAGTTTGTTTTTTTAAATAATTATGTTAATCAACAATTCAAAAGTGATGGCTGATTTTGATTATTTAATTTTCAATAAATTTTTATTTATTGTTACTTTTGTGAGTTTCAAGTGATTTCAGTGAGAATTGTGGGTTTTTCCTTCTTTAACTGAGGGGTACCAACAATTTTGTCCACGTGTGTATTGCACTAAAATGCTGTCAATAATTTCTACCGCAGCCTCCATAATTGACCCAGGAAAGAGGTAGAAAGAGGCGCGTAAAAAAAAAAAAACAACAAAAATATGCTCGATCACTGAGGTGCAGCTTGGCACAGGACTGGTGTTATCCCAGGATGTTGGTGTTTGGTGAAATATAGTAGGTAATTTGTGGGGAATTTTTCACTTTACAAATTACAGACATGGAGCATTCACATGGGGATCAGATCACAGACATCCTCTACAGTTATTACAAATCACCAGAGGTCCCAAGGTAACACTGATCCTGTGTGCAAAGGGCTTTAAACTGTTTGTTTTACTGATGTTCTTTTATTGGTTCAGTATGTTTGTATAAGTTTGTGGATATCTGCTGTTTTATTGTTTTTGTTTTTATGTGCAGCAGTTTGAAAGCACTCTAGAAATACATTTATTTTAATTATTATTGTTACTATTACCTTTTTGCAGTATTTTGTTGTTTGAATAGCTTTCAAATCATTTGTTTCAGCTTTAACTTCTCCATGATTCCAGAATGACTTCTTCATCTGCACAGACAGCGACCCTTGAGTTCACTCTTTAGCTGTTGGAATTTCACAGCGGTGATCTGGGTCATCCTTTCTGTCAGACCTGCTATCATTACCATCACTGTTATTTTCAGTATGATGCAGGACATTCAGCTGAGAAGCTCCGACTTCCACCTGCTGGCTGCACTCCACAACCTCACATTCATGTCCGGCTGCCAGAGGATCCAAGAGTCCAGAGCCCCACGGAAGCCAAACTTCAAAAGTATTTGGTGATTTTATCGAAAGCTGCACAGTCTGCGCTTGTTGGTTTACAGTAAAAGGCCCTTTTTCTTTCAGGTGTGAGCACTGACATGTATTAAAGTGTTTTTCCAGCTCACATGCTCCTGATTGACCCAGTGAGCCCCAGACTGCCCATCTCTCAATGCAAAATCCCTCCTCTGCCAGAGCCAATTACTGCGTCTGATCACAGCTGGATAATCATCTCCTAAAGTGACATTGCAAATAGTATATGATGAAAACACATCACAGGTTTTCTTCGAGGTGCCTGCGTCCTGTCTAGTTACCAAAAAACACAATGGGGTATTAGCGAGTCAGTCAAGCTTCACTTATCGCCGCTGACATTTGCAGATTTGTGCAAATATCAAAGGGGACTTTCGGTGGTTATTTTCAGTTGTGGAGGTAACGTGCATTTTCACCCTGGAGGCAGGGATGCAGAAATAGAGCGTAGATGAATAGACGAGAGTGGACAACCGGGGGGAACAGTGATAAATGAGCTGACAAATGTTGTTTGTGTAAGATCATGATAGCCGTGAGAGAGCTATAATCCACATTGGCGAGCTGAGCCAGAGGGCCGCATGGGCTGGGAGGGAAGTGTGTGTGTGTGTGTGTGTGTGTGTGTGTGTGTGTGTGTGTGTGTGTGTGTGTGTGTGTGTGTGTGTGTGTGTGTGTGTGTGTGTGTGTGTGTGTGCGTGTGTGTGTGTGTGTGTGCAAGAAAGATGGGAGGAAAGATAAAGCCGGGCACAGACAGAGGGACAGCTAATCCATATGATCAGCGGTCTGGCTAAAAGACAACAGCATTCCGTACGCCACGTTGAAACGGGCCTCATCATGAACAAACGCTACAGCCCGTATTGATGAAAAGCGTTTATCGTATCGTATCATCACATTTTGCAAAGACTTCGTAGCAGGAGGCAGATGTGGTTTTTGCAGGTTCTACCGCTGTGACCATTATATTTTTCATTACTGTCTCAGCGGGGTGCCAGGGAGGGAGTGGATGTCCTCATGTTGCTGTGATGATGACTCTCTCAGGATGCTGTGGCTGAGGACACCAGTTAAACAAACGTCCTGCAGCCCATCCAACCTTCTCTAATTGTGGAATTATTGTACTATCCCTGCCTCAGGTGCATTAATGATGGCTACATTCCATTTAGAGGACATCCTGCCTTTGTGCATTCTGGTTCACTGCCATGGTTTACTGGGACAATTAATGGAACTGAGCCATTGTTAATTCCACCTGTGCTTTCCCTGCTGTGGCAAGTGAAAATGCTCACCATGAAAAAGGTCTATTATTAGTTCTGGGAGTTTAGAAGCAGCTCCAGCCAGAATCAAGCCTGATCCAGCCTTATGCTACTTGCCCATACATGTTTCAGCCTCATTACTGGCCAGGCTGTGCAGGTATCAGTCCGTCTGGTGACCGGTTTGACCACTGTTTTGCTCCCTGTTCCCTGTGTTTCTTCTGTTTCTTCTCCTTTTGTCTCTTGGTTGTCCCTGTTTGTCCTCTCTCTGTTTCTGAGTGTGTGTCTGGTCACTGTTCCTTTTTGCAGCAAATCACCTGACTCACCTGCTGCAGTATTTACAGCCCAGCTCATCGCTCCCCTCCTAACCAGAGTGTTCTGCCTGCTCCCATGGTAGCATCGTCCGCCAGCTCACTTCGTAGTGTTTCCTCGTGTAATCCTGCATCAGGCAGCAACTTCTTTGTGTCTCAGTTCCAAGTCTGGAGTAGACTCGAGTCATCTAGTCACTAGCTCAGAAGCTGCCTACGTTCATCCCAGACAACAGGCTCCCTGTGGACAGGTTATGGTGATCTTGTAACATCAAAATAAAATGTGTCATATTTTGTCGGTCAAAGTATTTTTGATTTATTTGATATTCTTATTAATTAGATTATACGATAATGTAATTAACGAGAGGCTTTGCAATTAATTAATCACGATTAATCCCATTTTTTATCAAATAGTAATATTTACACAATAAGAAGTTTTTCAGTTCAAATAAATGTTGGTTGACGACTGAATGATGAATAGACATACATGAAGTTAAACAACAAATACGTTTGTTTATTTTTTATTTATCTGCATGTTTCATCTGTCTGCTACATTCACTGATTACTGCAAACTCAAAGTGACATTATAGCAATTATGTTCAACATTTTAAAACTTTGTGTGAACTCAAGCACTTTCAGTGTCTTCTAAAGTGGTCTATTATGGGATGGCTACAACGTTAGCTGGTACCAGGACTGTCCGAGCTAAAGTTAGCTCTGGTGCTAGCATCACTGTAACCACGACAACCAGTGAACACTACATCAGCTGATTGTGATCCTACTACAAATCCACCTCTGAGGACTTATCAGGACTTATCCATCAGAAATGATCCAAGGAACAACTGATTAAACTGTGGGGGTGTTTCTGAGTCCCATCAGTGCCCGCTACATATTTAGGTCACATGATTTACTATCTGTACATAACATACTCATGCAGAACACATGCTTGTGCTCAATTCAAGGTCATTTTTTAATGACAGATTTCATCCGTCCAAAATGATGATGTGACTGAGCAGCCTCGACAGAGTCCTGCGATCTCTGAGGGCTTTTCTTGTTGTAATGTGTTTTTTTGTGAGCTGTTGTCCCATGTTTCACTGTTATATTTTATTTGTCTGCCTTGGGATGTAAATTAGCACGTCTGTTGCTGTCTAAATAGATGTTCGTTAATGTGCACTGCCCCATCAAATAAATAAATGCACATAAACTTTGTCAAGTACCGTCATGCACCAGTTCTAACCGCTTATTCAGTTAATTACAGATGAAATGTAGAAACATAGCTGGGTGTTACGATGTGTATGTTGTGAACCATTTATTAATTGGTTGTATAGTTTTATGGGGATAGAATAATGTGTTACCTTCTTTCCCCCAGTATGAACCCTGCAGCCAGTTACCAGTGATGGAGGAGCAGCCTGCCCCTTGCAGAGCCTAAACAGCCCTAATGAACTACACCCAGCTGGTTCAAGCACGGCGCCACACATTTGCATTTTTTCTCAGTCGGAACAGTTTAAGACAATCAGTCAGAAGCACTGCTCCATAATGCTTCTATCTTTCCTGACAACAGGTGTCATGATCCTCTGTTTTCCCACTCTTTGAGACAAGGCTGTAGAACAGAAAGAGCAGCACACGTCTCTCAGAGTTTTTTAACAGCTGCTTTCATTTCTGTGGATATTAATAAAAGCTCAGTGAGACGTTGTGTTTGGGCAATAACTGAAGAGGAAGACACATTATCTGGATCTTAATAAGGTTTTCCTACCAATTACATTTGGAATAAATCTTCACGGAAATTATTCGTTTTGCCTGTTTGCTGGAAGACACTGGGATGTTAAATGGGAGAAATCTACAGACAGTCGGCATTATTGCAGAAACTGCTTCAGGCTCTCTCTCTCTCTCTCTCTCTCTCTCTCTCACACACACACACACACACACACACACACACACACACACACACACACTCACACACTCTATGGAATCTGTATTGTGTGTTTCTTCTCAGCCCTCCTCTTGAGCCTTATCTACTTTGTCAGCTGAAACGGTTTGAGCAGTTCAACCTATCAGCCGCCTCTTTTTAACTCTAAATTGCGAGTTCTCGATAATCCCAAATCCTTTGATCAAAGGTATGGTTTCATAATGCTGATAGATATTCTGCTCCTCTGGACAGGCTAAGTGGTAGCTGTGGGCTTCACAGGACCGTAGTCAGACACTGAGAGATGCTTAAATGCACGCTGATCTGCAGGAGAAGGAGGGGCTTATTCTGTTAAAGTCCTGGTTATGGTTTGTGACTGAACTGCCATCATTGGATCAGCCTTGAAGTACCAATAATGCATCGTGTCTAAAGGACTGATAGTGAAAAGAAAACCTTAAACAGCCCCAAATGTCACAGCTCTTACTTTATTGTTGTGTAACAAGGTTCCACACATTCAGGCTTTAAGACCCTGGATATATTAAATCTTTGCTTTTACAACTAATAATGAATGCATTCCTGTCATCTTGATTATGCCTGTATTTAATCCAAATATGCATACTGATTGGGGAAAGCTGGCCAGTCCAGGCAGCTGAGGTCAGATGAAGCAGTGCTGCTGTGTGGGATCCATGTTCAGGGTCAGATGACCTTTCTCCAACATCCCTCTGTTGACTTAATTCTGAATTTCCGTAAATTTAATTTGTCAAAATTAAGGAAACATCATCACAATAAACATTTTTTACTAGTTCCAAAATCTTTACCAACAAGCAGTTCATTCCCAGTTCAGCCAAAAAATTCCCTCAAGTTTGTCATGTTGGTTTGCAGCTGAGTAACAATCCTTTAATGCATGGTTTACTATCAGAAAGCCAGAATAAATACATACATACATACTGTGGCGATAGCCAAAGAAACAAGAATAGTATATTGTATTGAATGTAGTGAGGATGTGTGATTCAACCTGACCTCCACGCCCGATCAGCCCATCTGCATTCCAGCCAGTAAATGGTTGTTTTTTTCCGCGCGCATTGCGAACGTCCCATATCAGCCAGCCTCTAAGACAATTATGGCGGCAAGTCAGTGACGGCTGGTGAAAGGTGTTGGACTTCCCCCACGCAAACGGTACGATTGGCCCCCGTTTGGTGACTACCGACCGTCGACGCAAGCCGGACTTTGCCCTGAAGGACGTCAGCTGCAGCACGAACACCTCCGCCGCTCATGTAAGACGGCACGGTCCTGTGAGTCTGGTTTATTTCCCTTTACCCTTGTTTGTGGCTCATCCTCCGTTCCTGACACACAGCGCTTTCCTTTGGAAGTACTTTGTTTTCTTTTTTCGTTTTGTTGGAACTGAAAGAACAGCCGAAACCGCTTCCTTGTTTGGATTTTCCTGTTGGATTGGTTGGAAACCCGGAGTGGATTATTTATGTTGAATGGGTCGAACTGCAGTAAAAAGAGGTTAAAGAAACCCGGACTGGACTATTTAAGAATATATGATTTGTGTTGATTTTTGAAACTATTATATTTTCTGCCTTAGCTGTTGTGTAAGGTCGAAATATTTAATTTAGTACCAAGGTTTATGTTCCAACATCAGACCTGTGTAGGGTGCAATAGTGCATTTTAGTTGTACCGCTACAATACATACATACATAAAATGAATGTTGGTGAAATTATGTGATTTAATGAAATATTAGCATTTTGATTGTTTTCAGTTTATTTTTAAAAGCAGCATCCTTTTTAAATCCACAATGGGCTTTAAAGTTCAGGGGGGTTAACAAACATTATGTCCAAAGATCGGAGCAGTAAAAGCACAGATACTTTAGTCAGTTCCCAGCTCTTTCATTTATTTAATTATCTACTTTTTAATTATTTTGTAATACACAGCACATGTGTGCTTGGTGTGGACGTTCAATCTCTCTGTCTATACATGTAGCACTTGATCATAGAAAAAACACTTTCATCTACTTAGCATGAATGGTGGTTATAGTTGCTGGTTTGTTGTTTTGTTTATTTAGAGAAAAACATTTTTTAAATTCTCAGCTCTGAGGAAAAACCGTGTCAACACACCGTTTTATATTCCACTGTGCAGAATGGTGGTATATGGGAGTCCATCATCCAACCAGCCTTGGCAGGACATTAGTATGTTGCTGTTAGTTTGGCTCATTTGATCCAGACCAAAAAATAAATAAATAAAATAAAAGACACATTGCACCTCCGTTCAGGTTTATTTGAAAATTAAGATAAAAGCTTGGACCTTAAGACTCTACACACTGTGTGATTTTAGGCCGTCCCAGATGAAAGATCACAACAGTGATAGAATGGTGGTGATATCTTTGGTCTTGGCTCTAAATCAGTGGTCCTACATCGCTGTGAGACAGTTCAAGGACGGCCGTTGTCCATGCGTGGACCAAAGACAAGCTGCCATAAAATTCTGATAGTGTCATAAATTTGATGCGATCATCTCACAGTGTGATGCTGCTGGACCTACAACAACTAACTAACCAATAGAAAAGCAGGATGAAATGACGTACTGATCAGCACCACACTGGAGATAAACACAAACAGATGATTTGTGGCAACAAAACGCATCAAAACAAGTTTGTGGGATTTAAACAAAGGTTGTTGCTAGAGGTACGGACCCGTACCCGTAGCCTGTGGACTACGGATACGGCACTTTCCATTTGCCAATCAGATACGCAAGATCTGGTCACGTGACTCCCGGTAGACGCTAGCAGTACGGACCCGTAGCATCGGTACTACAGGTACTGACCCTAACACTAACCCTAACCTTAACCTTTGCTTACCTTTCAACAGTTTGCAGTGGTTAGCAGCTTCTTGACTCGCGAGACTCGCGTACGGGTCCGTATCTGTCGGCAAATGGAAAGTGCCGTATCCGTAGGCCACAGGCTACGGGTACGGGTCTGTATCTGTAGACACTACCTTAAACAAAAAGGACAGCCCAAGCAGACTTTTAGTACGTAGCGCTACATCTTTCTGATAAGGCACTGTCTCGATAATCATCACATTCATTTTGTTGATGTGTACATGTAGTGTGTTTTGTTGGAAAATGACAGACCATAATAGTAAATGCTGAAAGTAAAATGCTAGTAGATGCTGACAACTATGGAAGCGAATGTGACTCAGAACTCAAATTCAAAAGCATTAGCAGAAATGCTTTTGCATTTCAAAGTCATGGCTGTACTATTTGACTCAAAAATGAAATTAAAAAGCAATATTCCAAAATGCAATTTCATTTTCTTCTTCAACACTGCTCATTCTGTGACTAAATGAAAAAGCAAATCACATTTGACATTTAATTTTCAAAACGTTCACCAGCAAAAAGGTAACAAAATTCAATTTGAAATGTTAAATTCGAAAATGCAAAAGCATTAGCAGAAATGCTTTTGCATTTCAAAGTCATGGCTGCACTATTTGACTCAAAAATGAAATTAAAAATCAATATTCCAAAATGCAATTTCATTTTCTTCTTCAACACTGCTCATTTTGTGACTAAATGAAAAAGCAAAAGCAAACTCAGAAATGCTTTTTCATTTTCGTGCTCACCCCGCAAAATGTGTCTCAAAATTCAAACGCAAAAGCAATCTCAAGTGGCGCAGGTAAGTGACGTCACGGACCCCAACTACAACTAGATTTGACTGGAGACCATTGGAGACTCGACGTGCAAGCAGATGGCGACGAGTAGTCCGGTGTTCAAGATTAACTGGTGTTCCCATCAACTGGTGATATTCAGTGAGCGACAGTGAGCAACACATAGCATAGGTGACTGTACCGATGCCTGTTCAAAACACACAGACGTCAATAAACTGTTCCGAAATGTTCTTGTTGTCAGCTTTAACGTTGTCATTATTGCTCTGTTTGGACTCACGGCTGTTGAGTCTACCAGTAATATACTCGGTTTAATGAGGACTTCCAGCTAACGGAGTGGAAATATCGCTTCACTGCGGCAGTGTGACGATCTCCATCACATTAACTGGTGACAGTCTGTGACCTCAGTCCGACAAAAACACCAAGAGAAGTTCTAATACCATTTACTGAGAAAAGACACCAATTCCTTTCAGTATAGCACATATACTGGGGCAATAGCTCAGGTGACTGAACAGGAGATAGATAAACAAGAAGATAAACCCGACGCAGCGGCCCGGGTTCAACTCCAGCTCGCAGCTTTTTGCTGTAGGTTTTCTCCCGTTTTCTACTGCGGTCAAGTGAGCCGCCCGCACTCTGGGCGTTGCGCGGCTATTCTGTGTAATACGGTAATGCGATCACAGGCGCTGAGCAGCCAGGCTGAGAGACGTCGGCTGCAAATACATCCTGTTATACAGATTTTGACTGTCCATATCTGGAAATCCTTAGGCGGTCTTTTCTCAGTAAACGGTATTAGAACTTCTCTTGGTGTTTTTGTCGGACTGAGGTCACAGACTGTCACCAGTTAATGTGATGGAGATCGTCACACTGCCGCAGTGAAGCAATATTTCCACTCCGTTAGCTGGAAGTCCTCATTAAACCGAGTATATTACTGGTAGACTCAACAGCCGTGAGTCCAAACAGAGCAATAACAACAATGTTAAAGCTGACAACAAGAACATTTCGGAACAGTTTATTGACGTCTGTGTGTTTTGAACAGGCATCGGTACAGTCACCTATGCTATGTGTTGCTCACTGTCGCTCACTGAATATCACCAGTTGATGGGAACACCAGTTAATCTTGAACACCGGACTACTCGTCGCCATCTGCTTGCACGTCGAGTCTCCAATGGTCTCCAGTCAAATCTAGTTGTAGTTGGGGTCCGTGACGTCACTTACCTGCGCCACTTGAGATTGCTTTTGCGTTTGAATTTTGAGACACATTTTGCGGGGTGAGCACGAAAACGAAAAAGCATTTCTGAGTTTGCGTTTGCTTTTTCATTTAGTCACAAAATGAGCAGTCTTGAAGAAGAAAATGAAATTGCATTTTGGAATATTGATTTTTAATTTCATTTTTGAGTCAAATAGTGCAGCCATGACTTTGAAATGCAAAAGCATTTCTGCTAATGCTTTTGCATTTTAGAATTTAACATTTCAAATTGAATTTTGTTACCTTTTTGCTGGTGAACGTTTTGAAAATTAAATGTCAAATGTGATTTGCATTTGCTTTTTCATTTTGTCACAAAATGAGCAGTGTTGAAGAAGAAAATGAAATTGCATTTTGGAATATTGCTTTTTAATTTCATTTTTGAGTCAAATAGTACAGCCATGACTTTGAAATGCAAAAGCATTTCTGCTAATGCTTTTGAATTTGAGTTTTGAGTCACATTCGCTTCCATAGTTGTCAGCATCTACTAGCATTTCACTTTCAGCATTTACTATTATATCATAGACAACTACTTACTTTACCCTTTGCAAAACTGACATCCCAAATTGGCCTCTCTTTCTGAGCCACGGCCACGTACATATTCTCCTCCTTCTCCTTTTATTTTATTTTATTTTATTTAACCTTTATTTAACCAGGTCGGTCCCGTTGAGATACACTGACCTCTTTTCCAAGGGAAGCCTGGCCAAGACAACAGCCAGAGGAATGTGATTTCTCTCCAAACACATAAAAGTCAGCAGGGTGAGGGCTCCATCATGTTTGGCTGGTTTCCCTGTGATTGTAGGAGCTCTCTTCATGCTTCATTTTTTATGGATGGGCAGCACACGCCTACGACGTTATAGTCTCGTGTCGACTTACGTACATCGTAGGCTGAGATTCAGCTGCGTTTTCATCGTTAATCTGCAAAGAGCAAACTTCACATCGTGCCCAAAGATTATTAGATTCATGTGGTACAGTGTAGCAATCTGTGAACTTATAAGATTGTTAAAATCATGCAGCGTGTAGAGGCCTTTAGAGGACCTCTCAAGGTGTCCTGGTATCAGGCCCCAGACATCAGTAACACAGGTGGATCAGGCTCGTTGCAGCAAACATCTGTCACACTCTCCACCTCAGACACCAGGTAGTGTCAGATCCTTCCCTCCTCCTCTTTCCCTCTCCCTCAGGTGAGTTTGAGCGTGGTGTGGGCAACCAAGTGTTTCCAATGATTACCAGCAGGTGGGAGTGATCTCCACAATCACGCATCTTACCATGAAGAACGAGAGCTACACCACTCCTCGTTGGACCATTGAACTGCACAGGCACTATTGATCCTAGTTCCGTCTGATTCTCTTGTGTTCTGCTTTGTACTCATTCTGATCTCTCGTCTTACACTTCTGGACTCCGACCTGCTCATTTCCACCCGCCTGCATCTTCTGCCTCATTCCCTCATCAGTCTGCACCATCTGGGATTCCACATAGACAATAGACAATAAACAAAGGTTTGTGGAATATACACAATTACACAGAGGTTAGCAATAAAATAGAAATAACAAAGAATACAAAGCACAAATGCAAAGTACAAAATGTAAGTTTCTAACAGTGTCTGTGTGAAGTGTGTAAGAATAATAAAAAAGACACCACAAGTACAAGATGTTAGCTGTATACTAACACTAAAAAAAACTAGTTAACAAAAAATGAACTGAAGCAGAGTAAACCTGAGTTAACTTGAGTCTGGTAAACTTGAGTTAACTTTAGTCTAATAAATTTGAGTTAACTTTAGTAAACCTGAGTTAACTTTAGTCTAGTAAACTTGAATTAACTTTAGTCTAGTAAACCTGAGTTAACTTTAGTCTGGTGACTAATTTGTCTGAGCCCTTACGGGTTCCTGGTGAGTCTAGTTGTGCTTACGCAGCTTCTGGTTTCCTATTGTAGTCCAATGCATGGACTTGTAGTCTTCTTCTCTTGCGTGTCTGTAAATAAAAGTATTTTCTACCTCTACATTTGCTTGTTGTGTCTTTGCTGTCCTGCGCCTGAGTCTCTGAGTTAAAACCTGACAACAACACTCTGTCACTGGTTTACCCCTCCTTACACAGACTGTCAACACGACTGTCCAGCAGCTGTTTCAGAGAAGCTCAAACTCAGCTAAGTTGATCTTGTCAAAGCTCAAGTCTTCAAAGTACCCATTTCTCTTCCATCCAGCATACTGGCTACACAATTCAGCTGTTGACAAACTGTCTGATACATCCATGACCTTGACATGTACTGTTGTTAGATGACATCATTCACTTCGTCTGTGAGTGGTCAGAATGTTTTTCTTCAACGGACTACGTGGCTCATACAGTTCAGTTCTCAACAGTTCACAGCAGCTGGATTAATTTGCAGTTTAACTTTTGACTTCCTGCAACAACAACATTTCTTCTACCACAAAGTCCTGTGTTTGGTCCCATAACCTACAGACCACAAACAAAACCCCTGGAAGTCGACCAAGATCCTTTTCAAACAGTTTCAGAATATGTTGGGTAATTACACCCACCAGCAGATCCCTGAGCAGCACCAACATCCCTTTATGAGGGGCCGTACAAGACTTAATTCATTCTCGTCCTCTCACACACATATATTTTCTCTCATACTCACATACATTCTCCTTTCACAAACATACATTCTCCTTTCACACACATATACTTTCACTCTCTTACACGCATACATTCTCCTCTCACTCACATACATTCTCCTTTCACACACATATTTTCCTTGCACACACATACATTCTTCTTTCACATACATATATTTTAATATTCACGCACACACACATTCTGCTTTCACATACATACATTTTCACTCATGCACACACATACATTCTCCTCTCACATGCATATATTGTCACACTTGCACGTACATACATTCTCCTTTCACATTCATACATTCTCCTAAATAAATAGACATATATGTATATGTACAAAGAAAATATATGCATGAAAGAGAAGAATGTATGTATGTAAGAGGAGAATGTAGGTGTGTGAGAGGAGAATGTATGTATGTGCGAGAGAGAATAGTGGAAAAGGAAGTAAGTATAGTGGAAAAGGAAGTCCATCGTTTTTTGCGCTGTGATTGGCTGAAAAGCTCAAGTGGGCGGTGATGTTCAGGTAACGGTTACCATGGCAGGTGGAGAGGAGTCCCGAGCGCTTCAGCAAGCCATTGGGGTTTTAAGAAACATTTTGTCATGGTTGATGCTACAGGTACGGACCCGTACCCGTAGCATCTGTACGAGGTACGGACCCGTACCTGTAGCATCTGTACTAGAGGTACGGACCCGTTAAGGTCACTGAAGAGCTGGCGCCGGTTAACTACTATTTGCTGCACATTACAGGCAGTTTATATGAATGACTTTGACGGCGAACATTGTATAATTTAACCAAAAATACACCGTCTCCTCTCACACTTTAGACATTGCAGTTTTTACGCTTTTAGACGCCGTGTCTAAATTGTTTGAAGTCCAGTTCCTATTAAGTAGTTTACCGCGTTCAGTGGTGGAAGCGGCTGACGAACTCCATTGCAAATGTTCCCATTTAATTTCGGGCGCTAATTTACAAGATAAAGTTAAGGATGTCGAATATGAAACAAACACTCGTGAATGGTGAGGAGCAGCTCTTTAATTCGGCATGAATTAAAAAAAACCACAAACTCGATTTACTGTGATATTGTGAGATTTGTTTGTGGTTATGTAACTTAGCCATTCAACAGAGTCCGCTAACATTAAAGTGACTGTGACAGTGTCTGTGTTGACAGACGTAGAAAATACATCAGGGTTTTGTTTAGGTTGTTAATATGTAATAGTCTGTCGCTACTTTTGAAGGTAAAAAAATACTTTCGTTTGCTGGCTGTTAGTTCGCCATTTGTTTTGTTTGCTGTTTGTGCTTTATTAGAACAGCCCGGTCACGTGAATAAAAAGTTTTGCTATTTTTAATAGTAGTGCTGATTTCAACCCCAAATCGCTGTCCGTGAAAAAGTCAGATAATGATATTTATAAGACAACATTATGCATGATAGAAAAGAGACAGCACATGACTGACATGACAGGCTCGGCACGCAGATTCACCTCGAATCACGGAAGCGCCTTCATCACTCAGGGATTACCAAGACGGCTCATTAATATGTATGTACGTCGCGATTAACAGCCAATCACGAAGCCGTTTCATCAGCCGGCTCATTAATATTCATGTACGTCTCATTAATATTTATGATAAGGTAAAGTGCCGTATCCGTAGGCCACAGGCTGCGGGGTACGGTGTCCGTATCTGTAGACACTACGGTTTTGTCATCCCCAGAAACGGTCACATATTATCGTCATCGCTTGAGCAGGCAGGCGACAGTTTATCTGGCCACCAAACTTTACTCACAGCACAGTGGAAAGTGAGATGAGACAACTTTTCAGACCTGCAAACTTCCAAGTCGCTGCAGCGGGACAAGCAGCTAACGCTAACGCTACACGTAATCCTCCAGTTCGGCCTTGTGTAGCGTTAGCGTTAGCTGCTCGTCCCGCTGCAGCGACTTGGAAGTTTGCAGGTCTGAAAAGTTGTCTCATCTCACTTTCCACAGTGCTGTGAGTAAAGTTTGGTGCAAATAAACCTGTCGCCTGCTGCTCAAGCGATGACGATAATATGTGACCGTTTCTGGGGATGACAAAATGTTTCTTAAAACCCCAATGGCTTGCTGAAGCGCTCGGGACTCCTCTCCACCTGCCATGGTAACCGTTACCTGAACATCACCGCCCACTTGAGCTTTTCAGCCAATCACAGCGCAAAAAACGATGGACTTCCTTTTCCACTATACTTACTTCCTTTTCCACTATTCTCTCTCGCACATACATACATTCTCCTCTCACACACCTACATTCTCCTTTACATACATACATTCTTCTCTTTCATGCATATATTTTCTTTGTACATATACATATATGTCTATTTATTTAGGAGAATGTATGAATGTGAAAGGAGAATGTATGTCGTGCAAGTGTGACAATATATGCATGTGAGAGGAGAATGTATGTGTGTGCATGAGTGAAAATGTATGTATGTGAAGCAGAATGTGTGTGTGCGTGAATATTAAAATATATGTATGTGAAAGAAGAATGTATGTGTGTGCAAGGAAAATATATGTGTGTGAAGGAGAATGTATGTATGTGAGAGGAGAATGTATGCGTGTAAGAGAGTGAAAGTATATGTGTGTGAAAGGAGAATGTAATGTGTGTGAGAGGAGAATGTATGCGTGAAAGATGAGTGAAAGTATATGTGTGTGAAAGGAGAATGTATGTGAGTATGAGAGAAAATATATGTGTGTGAGAGGACGAGAATGAATTAAAGTCTTGTACGGCCCTCATATCCCTTGATTTTTCTCATGCACACTAGAAATCTCACAAAGCAATGGGCAAACTGTTGTGAATTTTTCCAATGTATCCATCGGACTGACAGGCTAACTGTGCACACATAATGGGTTAAAATCTAAGAGCAGAAGGCCCATAAAGTTTAGTGAATAAATTACTGTCTCTCGGATAATAAATCACTCTGATTTTAATAACCCGCTGACCTTTCCTCTAAACATCATCATCATGAGAAAACGTTAAATTTCATGTTGTGTATTTGTTTCTCTGAGAGCTGTTAATTCATAGATAGCAAATATAAAATTAAGACAATAATTGCCTTTAAAACCTTTATGAAATCCACACCATCTTCAGTCACAGCCGCCTTTTATTCTATCACACTAGCTTTATGTTGACAGGATGCAAAATGATTGTGTCCCAGGGTGATACATGTGGCAACATAATGAGGTGCTGAAGTGTTTAGCGCGCAGCGACTGAGCATAAGCAGGTAGAAATTAATTCATCAGCTGACAGGAAGGAGCACAGTACAATAGTTTTATGCCTGGACTGCTCCCCTCGGAGGCAGGATGCTGAGGGTTTATGGGCGAGTCCAAACAGTCCATGTGTATTTATGCCCCACTGCTGACCCCTATCAGCACTGTGATACCCACTTACCTCCTGGCGACTAACACAGGCTAATTCAAACAGAGATACTGTACATTTTGTCTCAGCAAAATGAATGGGCTTCAAGCCTTTAGGCAAACAGACACAACAAGATTGATGAATATGGATGAATTTTTTAAGAAATTAGTGGCTGTCAAAGAGTTACAGATACGTAACATGCAACTATAAATTTGGGTGGGGTGGTGGGGTGTGGGGGTCTGTGGGGGCTGGGGCGGGTGGAGTTGGGGTTTGGGTGGCGGGTGGGTCCTCTTGCCCGGGCTGCCTGGGTCGGTTCTGGCGTGCTGGGGGTGTCGGTAGCTGCACCCTCTTGTCTTTGGGGTCTGTGTGGTACACGGTGGCCCCGGTTGCTCTCTGGGGGCGCTGCCCCGTGGCTCTCGGCCTGTGGGGGGGGTGCCCTGTCGGCTTGGCACTGCATTGCTGTGATGGCTGTTCTGGGCTTCGGGGTCTTTCACACTTGCATGTGCATGTTTGCTCAGGTCCCACCAGCTACTGTTGAGTTCCGCTGTTGAGCAGTGATGGGACCCGCCAGAATGTGCTGAGACTCTCTCCGGAGTCTAATCTCACACTAAACCCTCTCTCCTTTTCTCTAGTATCTTCCTCTAGTATCATCTGGCCTATTCCACTCTATACTAACATGACTGTCTGGCTATTTATTCATTTATTTATTATTTATTTATTGTTTGTTTGGTTTTCTGTTCTCTTGTGTATGTGTTTGCTTGTTTGTCTTATTGATGGGTAATTATTAGTTGGGAATAACACAACACCTGATATTCTTCAGATGTAATAGCACCGCTTGCTAGTCCCTGTCCATCCCCTCTCGTCCTGTCCACCCTTTGTTTCCCCTCACATCACCACTGAGGTGTAGCACTGCCCTCCCTGGCTCTTAAACAGGGAAATGTAATAAAGAGTGTCAGCTTAGCTTTCAGGGAGGGCTGGTGATGGTCACACGCATGCACTAAATAATAAGATATTTGGCTGCAAGACTAAAATATGCATTAATCTCATAAAGTGTTGACACCCCTTCCATGGAGTTAAACAATGAGAATAAATGCAGACACAAAGAAAGAAAGAAAGAAAGAAAGAAAGAAAGAAAGAAGAAAAAAGAACAACAGCATTCTAACTGCGAACTGCACCTGCATGGCTGGGTAGGTAATACTGAATACTCTGATAATACAGACGTTATCTGCTAACTTCTATCACTTTGAGAGCAGAGCTGGGTAGTTGCTACTAGTAAATTGTTATATACTTGAGTTAATTGTTGAGGAAAATACTCAGAGTTGCTTTACCATACAGTGCTTTTTACATCTAGTCAATAATATTACACTGAAGTGTTTGTACTCTTACTTCAAAATGTTTTACTGTGAATAAATATGTTGTGGCTAAAGCTAAATTTTACAGATCAGGCAGGTCATGTTTGTGTTTTTCTTTGCACCACAATCTTCAAAATAAGTATTTTTTTGTTATTTATTGTCACAATAAAACATTTTACTTATTTATTTTATACCATGTTTTGTTTTCCTCATAACATTCCTCTTAACCCCACTGATTTATAAATTAAAAATGTAAACTCAATCACAGGCTCATTACTCACAGTACAAATGTGAAATGTAAATTTTCCTTTGAGGGCTTTTTATACTTTGAATAATATTTTAGGTTGCTACTGTTTACTTCTACTTCAGTAAAGTAATTTCTAAGTACCACTCCTCTTACTGAAGTCAATATTTTACTACTCAGCCCACCTCTGTCACTCAGTCTCTTTCATTATTGAAAACATTTGTATGATCATTGCTACAGTGGTGCAAAGTGGCATAATGCTTTCTCTCTTTATTATTGTTCTAATCAATTTGTTTTTGTTTTTTCCTGTGTTTCTTCTTCCTCAGTTTGGGCTCATGCTGTAGGCACACAGCAGCTCTAATGCTTAAGGTTGAGTTGTGGGTCAGATATGGAAAGACTGAAGTTTTGTACATCAGGGACCAACCAATGGCTTCTGGCCTCCAGAAAAGAGGTAAAGGCAGCCAGACTGAGTGAAATCTGTGTCAAAAGACCTAAGTGGACACACACCGGCTTACTGCTACCTGTGAGAAGAAAACACCACGAGATCAACAACAATGTCAAAGGTATGAAGTTTATCATCGCCATAAATTAGTGCAGCCATCACCAGGAGGAAGAACTTTCAGAAGGGCTTCAAATAGTTGCTAAAAATATCACATTTCTATTATCAAAATTGTAAAATAATAGTGTATTATTGATGTGGTAGTACTCCTCTCGTAATGTTTGGTTTCATTGGGGTGTACCTTCTCTTCTGTGTGATTTCAGAGGTGACAGATAAAGACATGAAGAAGCTGAAACTTCTGGAACCCAAGGCAGCTGTTCTCACTAGCCTGGACTGCAGTGACACAGACACCGCATCAGATTCAGACAAAGAGAATGAAGACCCATTGGAGCCACTTGCTGTTACACGGCAGTGGGGACGGGTTTCATTGTTTGTTTAGATATTTTGCATGTGTTGCATGTTTTTGTAGTTTGAATTGTTGGTGTTTTTGGTTGTATTGCATGTATTGATTATTGGTGTTTTGAGTTTTTCTATGATTTTTGAGTGTCCCACTGCCCGTGAACGTCTCTAACAAGGCAATAGATTGCACCTGCCAGGTTCTCCCTTCCTCCCTACAGGAGCCAATGGGCGGCAAGTACAGAGGCTTCAAGGTGGTGGACAGAACTATATATGAGCTACGGAGGACAACAACAGGGAGCGTCCAGCGGGAGAGAGCGTCCGGCGGGAAGGACAGCGCGCCTGGAACGAGAGCCGGAATGGTGTGAGTCAACCATGTGAGCTTGGAAGGAAACTTGGAAGGGGTGGACAAGTGGACGGAGCACGAGTCTGAAGACGGAGGCAGTGGGTAACGCCGAGACGAAGCCGAGAGAAAACCAGAACGTTACGACGCGACATACTCGCAGCGGCAGGGCGGTTAGCTCTGCCTCGGGTGTGAGTAGCCCTTTGGGGCTTTCCAGTAACGTTCTGGTGTGGCTATATCCCCTGGAGTGGGTTGATAAGAGGCTTCCATACTGGCAGTGGGTCTGTGTCTTGTAGGTGGTTTCCCCCGGACACGAGCCAGGCTGAGGAAGATGAGGGCTGAACCCCGGGACTGCTGAACCGTGTGCTCCGCATCCTGCCACCCCTGGAACGACTTAAAGGGTGGATTTTAACAAGGATTTTAGCTTTTAGTAGTTTTTAATGAGATCCTGAGGTCGTGTTGGACTGTTTCCCCTGCTGGCTGCAGGCTCGAGGAGTGTAACGTAGGAGTTTAAGCTGTATTGTATGAGAAGAATTCATTTTGTAATTAAATGATTGTTTGCCACCGACATCTGGTTTTCTCGCCCTCTATGTAATACTGTTGCTGTCAAGGTGCTCCACCCAATCGTTAAGAACCTAGTGCAAAACCTTAACAATATTAATAATCTGGTCATTTTCCCTTCTAAATCCAAAGGAACCCACTCGGCGGGTGACACTTGCAGCTCTGTATGATGCAAAACTGAGAGGCCTCTCCTCAACTGAATTACTAGAAAAAAGTGAGGCTATATTTTCCAGGCTTAGAAGGGAGATAACACAGGTAAAGTGTGCAAACCTTGAATCAGTTACTAAAAAACAAGCTCAATCACAGGCTTGGCAAACACACAGATTAGGATGAATTACTAGCACCACCCTATATCGTGTTTTCAAACAGATGATGCAATATGACAACAAAGACTTATCTCATGTAAATGCAATAAAGGGGGGAAGAAACAATGAATGCACTGCAAGAAAATGTTATGCTGAGGCAATGAAAGCACATCATCACAACTTTAATGTTGAACTCTGTGGTCTAGTTGTCCATCCAGACCATCCACATCTTGGAGCATCACCAGATGGAGTGGTGAACTGTGGTTGCTGCGGTAGAGGAACTGTAGAGATCAAGTGCCCAAAGACTTTTGCTTAGACCAATCATTCTGTCTCAAAAAGAACCACGAGTACTACCATCAAGTACAACTTGACATGTTTGTATGTGAGGTACAGTACTGCGACTTTGTGATGTGGAAACAGCAAGATCTAATCATCACTCGTGTTGCCAGAGATGATCCATTCCTTTCCA
Source organism: Acanthochromis polyacanthus (assembly GCF_021347895.1). NCBI lineage: Eukaryota > Metazoa > Chordata > Actinopteri > Pomacentridae > Acanthochromis > Acanthochromis polyacanthus. The sequence goes on along the minus strand of NC_067132.1, from coordinate 5,281,067 downwards.
CAGCCCTCCCTATTACTGAACAGTTCTTTAAACAAAATATTCTGCCTGAGCTGTTAACACGCAGCATGGACCAGCAACAACAAGCCCCGACGGTCTGCCCTCACTGTGACAGACCAGGATTTGGAAAGATTATTACCTGTGCAAAGTGCAAGAAGCATTTCCACTATGAATGTGCAAAGGTAAAAAGAAAGGTGAAACAATGGTATTGTGAAAAGAGCTGGAGTATGCACTTAAACAAGCTTTATTTATAGGACCAGTTCCTGTTTAACTATTGAAAGTTTGCACTGAGGTTCAACATATAAAACAGAAATAAAAACATATCTGAATAACTGACTGTCAGTCTTATTGGGAGTGGTGGAAAGTAAAGTAAAAGCACCGATAAAAAGTACAAACTTTAAGAACTTACACTTAGGTACATTTTATGAAGACTTTCTTACCACATTAATAATATTCAAAGTAAATGTGGTGAAGTAGAAAGTATTGAAAACAGTGAAATTTTAATTTGATGCCTGTACTTTTACTTTTCACTGGTTACTGAGTGCCTATGTTTGTTATATACCTGTTAAGTTAGATGCCATAAAAATTCATAAAAAATGTAATTTAATAACTCTCAGCTCTCAGTTGGTTGTTTTCTGCACGCAGGTTGTCACACTCGATATTCAGTTGGTGGTATTTCTGTTTGAGGTCCTCATGGTCGGCCTTTGGGAATGTACCTTCTGTAAAATTAATAAGAAGAAAACATATGTCACTATTTTTTTCCCCCAAATCTAATTCATAATTGCCTTCCTGGAGATAATTCAGACTTTGATAAACAATTAGGGCAGCCTGATAAATGTTATTAAGTAACCGTCCCAGTCTAAAACAATTATCATATTAACATTAAAAACAAAAAAGAAAGGCACATAGTTTTGATTTACTTTTTTTTTCTTAATGATGCTACTGTTTTGGTTATGAAGAGTGTTCAGAGTTCATACCATTACAAAGATCAGCATTTGGCTCCATTTCACAGTCATTCACAGGTGGAGTGGGCGTAGATTGATCAGGGTCCATTCCACTGTCATTTGCTGGGGAAATGGGTGTAGATTGATCATTGTGTGGACATCTTCTGGAGGCTTCATCTCTTCGTCTTTTTCTCTTATATCTGAAATGCACAGAAGAGATTAATCAACTGCAAAGAAGGCAGCTACTTTTAGGCACAGGATTACTTTATCATTTCAAATCTGACTACACGTTTCCATGAGGTTCATTCAAAGATGTCCAGTAATGTTATTTCATTAACCAGAGTTATTTCAAATATATTAAAACGTCACCTTCCTATTTATTTTTCTAATGATCACACTACGTGGTAACATACAGTTATATCAGAGAAGCAACACAAGAAAATCAGAATATTTACCGCTCCAATTTGGCATCGCCTTCCTTGTCTGACTGGGATGAATAAGAAAAGATAGACGGGACAAAGTCAGGATTATTGATGTCATCAGATGCTTCTCCTGTACAAAATATACAACACACTCAGATGACTGATGTTACTGACCAAACCTACATCATCTCAAACATTTAGCATGTTAGCATACATTAGCAACAGTTTGCTTCACAAGTGTCAACAAAGAGAACATGTGCATATCGTACATAGTTAACATGCTCCCACAAGCTTGATAAAATATAATTGATTATGGTTTTATAACTTAGCCATGCGGATACTTATTGTTAGTGAAGGCCAAGTTAGCTACCTGATATGAAGTGATCATTGCATATTCTGGCATTGCTAATCTGCTGCTCGTTCCAGTTGGTCCTTCGGATGGCTTGCAACCATAGACGTCTCCTGTTTGCCTTAAAAGGGGTACGAGTACTTGGAATTCTGTAAAATTTGCGCGTTTTATGTTTTTTTATCAAAACGATTTGCGCAACCAACAGCACAACAAGACATGTTCGGTCTTCTTTCCGCGGTAAATACGGCGCTTTTTGCAGCCGTCATGCGTAGTCACTTGAGTGTGACGTAAGAGTGACGTCGGCTCCAAATCCGTCTATAGTACAGTACAGCATAGCATAACATAGCATAGCATAGTACAGTATAGTACAGTACAGTATAGCATAGCATAGCATAGCATAGCATAGCATAGTACAGTATAGTACAGTACAGCATAGCATAACATAGCATAGCATAGTACAGTATAGTACAGTACAGTATAGCATAGCATAGCATAGCATAGCATAGTACAGTATAGTACAGTACAGTATAGCATAGCATAGCCTAGCATAGCATAGCATAGCATAGCATAGTACAGTACAGCACAGTACAGTACAGCATTGCATAGTGCAGTATAGTATAGCACAATCTCCTCCTTTCCTCAGTGCAGACCATCTGTTGTGTTGCACCAAGGTAGTGTTGATATATAGCAAACAGCCTTAAGCAGCAGTAAAGCAGCTGCTCACACCACCATGGTCCATCATTACTTTAACAAGGAAGTCTGTCCAAAACATTTGAAAGCCCTTTAATGATTTGAGGAAACACGATGAAGAAATTGATAACCGCCCCAGAAAAAAGACCCCACATACTGCTACTCGAAACTAAACAATATGTCTGTTAAAGGTGCAATATGTATGATTTTAAACATAAATGTAGAATGACTAAAGCAGCAAACAGCAATCTGGTGCATACAGATACTGTGAAGTAGTGGGTCTTTACCAGAGAATGACATTACAGTTCCTCTGTGTGTGTGTTATAATATCCAGTCAGTCTGGCATGTGAACAGGTATGTTGGTATGAGTGAGTCCCTCCATTTGAAACTGTTGGCACTCCATGCATTTACAAACAGAGTGAGAGTGAGCTCTCACACAGCATTCAGCTGGTTTTCTTTTCTTTTCTTTTCTTTTTTACCTAATTCATGTGCGCTGTATGTGATATAGTATAGTACAGTACAGTATAGTATAGTATAGTATACTATAGTATAGTATAGTACAGTACAGTACAGTATAGTATAGTACAGTACAGTACAGTATTGTACAGTATAGTATAGTACAGTACAGTACAGTATTGTACAGTATAGTATAGTACAGTACAGTATAGTATAGTATAGTATAGTATAGTATAGTATAGTATAGTACAGTACAGTATAGTACAGTACAGTATAGTACAGTACAGTACAGTATTGTACAGTATAGTATAGTATAGTATAGTACACTACAGTACAGTACAGTATAGTACAGTACAGTATAGTATAGTACAGTATAGTACAGTACAGTATAGTATAGTACAGTACAGTATAGTATAGTACAGTATAGTACAGTACAGTATAGTATAGTACAGTACAGTATAGTACAGTACAGTACAGTACAGTACAGTATTGTACAGTATAGTATAACATAGTTAGCTACACAGGGAGACTACAGCTTTCAGGGAAACATATATTGAAGGTCAAAAATAAGTGACTTTTTGCTCATAGAAGAACATGTATTTTTAAATAGACAATTATAACCACATGAAAACACCCTTATTTATCTCAAACACCTACTGCAGCTCAAGAACAAATGTTCTACCTACCTCCCTATTGACTGTGCTGTCTAACTGTGTGGCTTTTTCTTTTCAATAGCTTGCTATTCACGTTAAAAATCCCAAAGAATTCTGATGCCTTTGGCTTGCTGCATCAGTCATGTGACCCTGAAAGCCGATCTGTCCCCAGAGTGTTACCCAGCACACAATCTAATACCCACAATTCTCTGTTCACATTTCAGTCTGTTGACAAAAAGGTTCACAGGCTCTTGAATGGATATGTGAAAACACCAGTGAGATGAAAGAGAGGACATTTCAGACAGAGAGGACAAGAGTAAACACAATACTGATCGTGATGACGAGGACATCCCTCTTTATGTACAGCTGAATGCTGGAAGGGAAAAGTATTGCAGGAAAACACAGTTTTCTCTGCCTCTGTGAACGGCAGCATTACACTGTGATCCCAGCCTGTGATCAGCAGCGTCCAAAACTAGAAGTTTTAGGACAGTTTCACAATGCGGGGGATCTCTGCATGCCGCATCGAATTTGCATAAAGTAGAAGTCCAGCCTACTTTATGCAAATGAGCTGCAGCCCTCTCCGGGTAAACACGGCGGATTGCAACTGGAAACGCACCACAACCAGATCAGAATGCCACATGTGGGGTGTTTCCAGCTGTGATCCGGTATTTTATCTGGAGAGGGCTGCAGTGCATTTGCATAAAGTAGTCTGGACTCCGGTGTGCAGAGATCCCACGCATCCTGAAACTGTCCTCAAACATCTAAACTAACCATCTGTGTACTAAAACCAGGACAGATTCAGCTGCTGCACAGCCTGTTTCTTGCCTCAAATGCGTTCAGAAATAATTTTCGCTGTAGTGTTTTTGTAATATTAAACAAAGTTTGGGGCTGACCCGCCATGTTGGTCTGGCTTGAAATCCAGGAGCAGACCAGCCCCTGAGTCGATGCGTTTGTCCAATCAGGGGCAGGAAAGGAGCTTGAAGAAGGTGTTGAACACAGTTCACCGTGGAGGAGAAGTTTCTACCAGCTGGATCTGTGCACGCATCATAACCATTAGTGTTTTCTAAATAAAAGGGAAAGCCACTGTGTTTATCCAACTCATCTGCCGGACTGTCAAGCTGAAAACTCGGTCATGTGACCATGTTGTGGTCCGCTGTGGTCTGGTGATTTTCAGATGCGGTGCGTTGCTGTGCTGGAAAATCGCATCTAGTGAACATGCACCTTAACATTTCATAGGGTTTATGTTGTATTTTTAACATATTCCAGTTTGTGTTTGATTAGTCATTTTGGCAGCTGGCTTGAAGCGCTACAAATCCCATGAGCCTTGGCTCCAGCTGCCCTGTAGACGAGGTCAGTCAGGAGCAGTGGTAGCAAATTCAAAATGCTTTGTTGCTATAGTTGTAATTTAAAAAAAAAGCCCCATAGTTGCTGAATTCAGCCACACTTTACACAAAGTTGAATAAAGCATTTGAAGTTGCAGACGTGTTTCAGCTTTCTTAACACTAATGTGTTGGCTTCTACTTATCTTCTACCATGTTACAGCAGGGATTTAAAAGGTTAAAATTGGAGGGGTTAGGGTTAGAAGTTTTACCTTTGACTTTTGATTAAAAAACATTTTGCTTTTTTAGAGTTTTAAGATTTGGAGAGTTTCATGATTTTGCAAGACAAAATCAGGGTTCCCAAAACAGCTCCAAAGTAACTCTTACTTTGAAAGTCTGTAGACAATCAGAATGTGTTTAGTAGTGGAACAGGCTGGCATGATGATGCAGCAAAAGGACCGGGGGGCTGAAGCCTCCACCATAGACCACAGTGCAAAGAATCATAACAGGATGTAACGGCTAATCTAATTACTGTAGTACAAAGCACTCAGATTAACACACCACAAAATCTGCAGTTACAGTCCAAGCAACAGTACAATAAACAGGCAGCATATGAAAGCTAGCAGCTAGGCTATGCTACCTACATGCCAGTTTAGCTGGGGTCTGCTGAGAACAATCTGAATCTGCTGACTGAGAGTTGGAGGCCGGACCAGAACAGGACAACAGTGGTTAAATCAAGGCAGGTTGGTTGGAGATAACTGGAAGCAGAGCAAACACAAGCTACAATCAAGAAGAATTAAACAGCAGTTTAACAGACAAAGCCTTTTGGAAAGAGTGCTTTAAGGATTTATTCAAGATTATCATTCTATACACGCAGCATTGTTATCATTAATACATACTGTATACTATCAAGCTAGTGTCTGTTTATGTAATTATTTTAGAACAACATAAATCTACAAATGCTGCAGTTCCACAGCAGCACAGCTAGTCTTTAGCCTTCCATTAGAACGGGTTACTGATCAGTACAACATTGAGAATAAAAGGATGTTTTCGTCTCCCTGCCAGTTTCTGGGTGACAAGTTTTCTGGGTGACAAGTTTCCCGAAATAAAAAATATATATAATAAAAAATATAAAAATAATAATAAAAATAATGTAATAAGTAAATCTAATCCTGAAGGAGCAGCGGCTGCAGGTGATCAGGGTAATCAGCATGAAGGCCATTCAATCAGTATAAATCAAACACTGCCTGTAAAATCTGCTGCTACCATCTGAGAAAAACAACAAACTCATGTTAAATGTCAATATATGAACTCCGTGTGCAATTGCTTAAGAAAATTGTCGAAGCAGTTCAGTTTCCCCATCTTTACTGTGCTTTTAAAAAAAATAAATTCTAAATGGATGCATTTGTAAGAAAGTCTCTGCTTTAATGACATCAGCACTCAAGCTGCACGGATGTTCAAACCTGATCAGTCATGTTCTCCCAGCATGACGTGGCAGTCTTCAAAACAGCTTCTCACTCTGTCAGGAATGTTTGTCTTGCTCAGTTTTCACGTCGGCCCTAAATGTACAGTAGAGCTGAGATCTGATGACTGTAGAGGAAGTTCATGGCAGTCAGCACCTTTGGGCGTCTTTGGTCTTTAAGGAGTTCTTTAAAGCTCTGAGGTGTGGTTGGGCTCATTATCCTGCTGCAGTCTGAATACTTCTTCATAAAGATGAAACCCAGAGTATCTCTTGTGCTCTTCTCATTTTACAGTTTGTACAGTAAATCCTGGATTCCTTTCCTCACTTCCTTTTGTAGTGTCTGATCTGAGACATGTATTACTTAATAAGTTAGTTGAATGGAATCTGTTTTGCCTGTTCTAGTATCTGACCAGTAACTTGTGGGAAAACATACATTTCCTTTGTCCCTATGTAAGCAGGTGGTCTCTGACCTGAGATGTGTTTCTGTTTTGGTCTGGGAATGTTTACTTAAAGCTGCTGTCCGGAGTTTCCGTTTATTTTCAATTTATGTATCATTTTTTAACAAAGCTTAAATGTGTTAGTCTAGTTCGATACTATAATATAATGTTAGTATGACGCGATATGAAAATTTATTCCTGAGCTCCGCCTTCCTCTCATAGACCCCCATGTTATTCCAAAAAGCGCCGGTCGCTGCCGACCAATCAAGTTCGAGCTTCAGCTTTGTCATGCTGTCAATCAACGGTTACGCGCACAGCAAGCAAGCCCATGCAGAGGTGGGCGAGCTACGCACTACGCAACCGCGCACACATTTGTTTTGCTTGTGGAGGAGAGAGCATCAGGGATCAGCAACTTCCAGAAAAGTTACCAATCCCACGGCTTGTCAGGCCAAGAGACTGCAGGATGTTCTTTCGCTCGGGGTGCTCGCGTCGCTCCCCGACCACGGCCTCCATAGCCCGCCTGACGGCTTCGTTTAGATGCCCGACCTCTGGAGGAAGATGTTGGGGCGTCTGGGACATACTCTTCGTCAGAGGAGTCATGCAATTCTGAACTCTAGATAGAAATAAATAAACAATGTAACACATATACACGCGTAAATGCAAGTTTGATAAACAACGTCATCCAGAGGGATACACGAGTGTAATCACATATTGAAACTTTACTAGTTCGTCCTAGCAGATTCATGTTATTTTGGTATTAGGACAAGTTAGACTCAATACAGCATTCTAACGTAATTCCTTTATTATTTACTAAATGTACTAAATGTAGAAGAGTGGAAAACAGCAAAACAGGCGAGATGCTGCAGCACTCCGGGCATTTCTCTCATGTACTGAGCGTGCACAAATAAAGGGGCGAAATCAGAGGGAGGGACCAACAGTGTTTTGGGAGACGCTGCGATTCAAACTCCGGACAGCAGCTTTAAAGTGGCTTCTGTGTCTGGGAGATCGCAAAGTGAAGTGGGGCCTGTCATTGAAGGGAAGCCATATGTTATGTTAGGTATGCATGGACCGATATCAGTGAGTGCCTTCTGTTATCCTAGAAGAGAAACTCTGTATTATGTTGATTTAGGGGTGCATTCTGTTTTTACCAAAGTCGTCAGATGCTGAGCTCATATCCTTCACCAGAAGGGTATAAAATGACCACCAGCCCATCATTCTGGGAGATGTTCGTATTGGCTGTGAACCTCCACAGGCAAACCATGGGGCCTGTTCAGATGCTGTCTTTTTATAATAAAATCAGATTAAAAGCAACAGTGTCACCGGACGTGTTATTCAACCTTGGCACATCTAAGAGAAACCATGACACTTTCCTTGCATTTAGTCCTACTTCCTGAGACGCCCGTGGAGGAGACGAGGAGGAGCTATGAGGAGAGAGAATGTCACATGCTCGGTTTGAAGCCGTCATTTTAAAGCAGCATCAGTTAAATATGACACATGGCAGAGCTGCATCATTTGTCCATCCGTCTGTTCTAGCCTGTATTCTATGATGTCTGAGCAGAACAGTGTTCATCACATTTATTTGTAATTCAATACAAAGTGTGGCACAATGTGACAGGAATATACGGATATCAGACATTATATTTATTGACTGATTTTCATTTAACACACCCACACATGTGCACACACAGAGAAAAAAATGACGCGTATCTAATGTGTGATTGACTGATATAGTTACCAACGTCTATCCATACAAAGTGTGCATCTCACTAGGCGGTTTTGTTGAAGTGGTTAAATGGACAACACATGCAGACTTTAACAATGTTTATCATTCTGTCGGCTTAAAAATCCACCCACGCCCATTTATAAATACCTCAACAGCATTGCTCATGTGCTCCAAATTTACTTTGAAAAGGGAACAAGACATCCTGGATGATTACTGCCTCAGCTGTGACTTCTTGATGGAGGGTCTGCCACCTGAGAGGACGGAGGTCTGAGGACCACTGACAGTAACTGTTGTGACACCAAGAAAACACCCTGTATCGTCCTCCAGGGTGTTTCAGAGTGGAGGATGGAGATTACCCTTACACTCATCAGTGTTTTCACTGATTGGATAGCAAAGTGGATGTTGTTGGTGAGACAAACCGGCAGACCAGCTTTCAGCTTTTGGCCCTAATTCTCTGGAGTTAACGAGCATGATTATTTACTGGATTCTATTAATTATTGCGTTCTGCACAGTGTATCCGTGGTTAGCACTGCTGGCTTGCAACTATAAGATCCCCAGTTTGTGTCCTGGCCTTCCTGGGATCTTTCTGCATGGAGTCTCCATGTTCTCCTGACACTTTCTCTCTTATTTTGAAAACACTTCAGCAAAAAATATTTCTGAAAGCATCTGAGATTAGAAATAAGCTGTGCAGTAGCTGAATCTGTCCTTGTTTTACTTCACCGATGGCTAGTTTAGATGTTTGACCAAAGTGTTGCGATGTGTCAGACCTCTGCACCCCACATCAAATTTGCATAAGTAGAGGTCGAGTCTGCTTTATGTCAATGAACTGTGGCTCGTTCCGGGGGAAGCACCAGACTGCAGGTGGAAATGCATCGCCACTGGACCAGCATGCAACGCGGTGAGTTTCACATAGACGATGAATAGGACGTGGGAAATTGTCAGATCTTGAAAAGGCACCTTCAGTCAGTTAGGATAGCCTCCAGCCCCCACAACCCTAATGAGGACTAAGCTGTGTGTAGATGATGGATGGATGGATGTTATTCATTGCTGACTCCTTCGTATGTTTCATCGTTTTGACAAAGAAAAGGCGTCTGAGTGCCGGTTCACTCTGACAGCCTATTTGTTGTGTGCAATCCAGGAAAGAGGAGCACAACACAGAACACACATGGCAGACAGGCCAGTGAAATAAGCTAGTGTAACTTCAATAAAATGTACAGGTTGGCAGGGAAACAAACAAAAAATACCTAGAGATCCAGGTAGAAAAACAAAGTCTAACCAAATAAATCCAAATACCAACAAGAAAGCAAAGGGTCTAGAACAGGCATGTCAAACATACGGCCCGCGGGCCGGACCCAGCCCGTTGGATGATTTAATCCGGCCCGGCATAAATTTCTGAGTATGTCAAAAAAATAAGCAAGTCTCTAGCTCATTTCTATCAAAAGTTGTGATTTTTTAAAATAAATACAAACCAAATGCTCCCTCCGGCCGCTAAAGGGCAGTAAATGTGCAAAAGCGCTCACGTCCAACATTCGCAACGTGATGTGTCCAAGTAAAAATAAACTGGCAATCTTGCTTCACATTCACCACTACTAAACAAGTTATCGGTCAACACACCCTTCCCAAAATGGCACTGTCAAAAAAAAGAAAAGTGGACATGGAGTGCAGAGTTTTCCAGGAAAAATGGACTGAGAAGTATTTATTCACAGAAGTGGATGCGAAACCAGTGTGCTTGGTATGTAATCAGCAAGTTGCAGTGTTCAAAGAGTTTAATATTCGGCGCCACTATGAGACTCATCATAAAGGTTGATATTACACAACACTTGAATACACTTAACACTACATTGCAGGGCTGTAACAGAGTTGTCACTCAATATTACGACAGCATAAGTGTGTTCAAGATGAAACTGTCACTGTGGGAGTCTCAGCTATCCAACGGTGACACCGCGCATTTCTCTTGTGTCACAGCTGTGCGTCCGAAGGCACCGGACCGTCCCGATAATGATTTGGATAAATATAAAGACAACATAACAGATTTGCTGCGAGAGTTTGAGCAGAGGTTTCAGGTATTCAGTGAACCTGAGAACAAATTTGGCTTTTTTCGCTCGCCATTTACAGTGAAGCCTTCTGATATGCCAGCTGACATTCAACTCGAGCTTATTGACTTGCAGTGCGATTCCGCTATGAAGGATAAATTTGGGTCCGTGGGATTGGATACGTTTTATCAATATCTCGTGCCAGGTTACCCCGAATTAACAGCCATGACTGCAAAGGTTCTATCCATGTTTGGGACTACTTATCTTTGTGAACAGGTGTTCTCCGTAATGAACAATAATAAAACAAAGCAGCGCTCAAGGTTAACAAATAAACACTTGAATGACATTGTTAAATGTGCTGCTACTCAGGATTTCACACCTAATATCGATGCACTTGTGAAGGCAAAAAGATGCCAAGTTTCAGGAGCCAGCAGCAGCAAGTAGACTGCAGGAGTGCAGTGAGAGAGAGAAAAAAAGTGTGATGACACGAAATTTGTTTGCACTCATGAATACAGATCATTAAAAATAAGATTAATCTGGTTTCATATTAAAGACAATTAATATTGTGCAGTATATTCTCAGCTTCAGTAGGCCCAGCCTAGTAGTTTGATCTGATGTAGTCTAATCTTATTGCCCATGCACTGCTATAACTTTTTATTTCGTTTATTTATTTTATTTTGTATTTCTTTTTTTATTTATTTCAAAGCAGTATGAAAATTAAGGTGAAAATATTTTTTCATAGCTCCCACTTGAGTTTGTTTAGTGTGGTGAGTTGGTTCAGGTGTAAAACTGCATTCACTCAACTGTTAAAATAAACCAGTTAACACATTCACCACCAAACATGAAAATCATTTTCTTTCCATTGTTTGTGAATAAATGTGTTGTGCTTAGAAAAGATCCCTTGTCATCCGTTATTATAATATGTAGGGTAGGCTACAAATGGAGGCTGAATGATAAAGCATAGTACTGAAAAACAAAGCTAAATATTTGGAGTTGACATTCTTTAACTGATCCGGCCCACCTGAGAACAGAAAGTCTGGATCCGGCCCCAGAGCCAAACTGAGTTTGACATGCCTGGTCTAGAACAAAGTGAAGGAAAGCACATGAACATCCAGACTCACAGTGAACTGCTGAGGAGCACAGAGAGACTGACAACTGACAACACAGGAGACAGAAATATATAAACACCAAGAACTAATTAGGAAACTAGACACAGATGAAACTAATGAGGGTGGACGAGACCATCAAAAAGTGTGGGGAAACACACAAAGGGAGACAATAAAAGCATCACAAACATACGGGAAAACTATGTTCAAAATAAATCAGAAAGTAACTAAAAACAGAACCACAAGTCACACAAATGCTAATTTCTACTGGACTAATATCACAGGACCTCTGGATTTTTTACTTTACAAATTACAGACATGGAGGAGCTGCTCAGGATCAGGACCACAGATGACATTTACAGTTATTACAAACTGCATCTCATGCAAATGAGACCGCAGGCAAACAGAAGGAGATAGAGTAAAAGAAAACACACCAAAACACACAAGAGGTGATCTCAGAAAACAGCAATCCAAAACAGTGACCAAAACCCCAAACCGTGAAGCCATTTATTTGATATATTTATGTAACTTCATCCATGATACAGCAGATTTAATGTACTGTTGCTATCTCAACGTGCTTTTTGGACCCATAGGTCATTATTAAAAGTTGTCTGGGATGTTAAAATAGGCTATCAAATCATCTCTTGTGATAAGAGGCTTTCTGTCCAGCTGCCTGTGTGCAGCTGACATGTTCCTGGCAGAACTGTTTAAAGCTGATGCTGAAAAGTTTAAATTTTCAGTGGCGTGTTTGCTGGTGAGTTTAAAAACCTTGCCTTGTATAACCAAAGCTCTCCTTTGTATCTCATTAGTATTAAACCTGTTTTTGTCTGGAGGGGAATTAAAAAAAAAGGCTGCATGCTTGATTTGCTTGCAACATGCTTGATTTTAATCACAAATAGCCTGAAAGGTGAACATAAATCAAAGCTCGTCAAGCTTTAAAGAGAGAGAGAAACACAACCAAAACAGCTCCTTCTTTACACGACTTTCCAAAAGGTCCAAGAACTTTTTCTTGCCTGGCTAATCCCCCTCCTCTGGATGGCTCAGCATCCTCCTGTCTGAGCCACCTTCCTCATCATCTTCCAACATCTCTTGGCTCCGAGCAGCCTCAGTAGGTGATGAGTCACCACCAGAGGCCACAGCATCCACAGTGGACAAGGCCCTCATGATTGGAGGATCAATGGATGACCTCTTGCTCTCATGAATAGTGAAAAGATGCTACTCTGGCATATATACTGTTCATTCCTGCCTCGGGGCTGGACACTGAGCTCCTACAGAACATAAGTAAGGTGGAAAACTAGTGAAGCAGACATGAAATTAGGTTTACATACATGTTAGGGAAAACATTACCTCTTAGTGAGTCATTGCCCATAAAACATCAACTGCACCTTACATTTGCATTTCAAGTTGTCACACGTTTTGGTAACTTATCAAGGGATGACTATAACTGGATCTGGAGAATTTGATGCTGGAGATTTTGCTGAATAACTCATGCATCTGCACATGCACTACTGTCACTTAGAAATGTCCTTATTTTTGAAAGTTTTTTTTTTAAATTTAAGATAACATGAAATGAATGATAAATCCAGTGTAGACATAGTTAATGTGGTAAATGACTATTGTAGCTGTAAACAGCTGGTTTTTAATGGAATATCTCCATAGGGGTACAGAGGAACTTTTCCAGCAACCATCACTCCTGTGTTCTAATGCTACATTGTGTTAGCTAATGGTGCTGAAAGGCTCATTGATGATTAGAAAACCCTTGTTCAGTTATGTTAGCACATGGATAAAAGTGGGAGTTTTCATGGAAAACATGGAATTGTCTGGATGACCCCAAACTTTTGAACGGTGGTGTATATGTCTACAGCCACAAGGCTAATGTCAGGAACAACTTTTATTCAGATTACAAGATTTGGGAGACATCAGTCAAATACCAGTTATCTGCATCAATACGTTAAGTTTAAATAGGCCTTAATGAGGATGAAGCGTTGTATAGATAATGGATATCATTGGTTGACTTTAAAGTTCTGACAATGAAGCAGTAAAATTCTTCTTCTTTTCCCTTCAGGGGTCGCCACAGCGAATCAGTTGCCTCCATCTAACCCTGTCTGCTGCATCCTCTTCTCTCACACCAACCACCTTCATGTCCTCTTTAACCACATCCACAAACCTCCTCTTTGGTCTTCCTCTAGGCCTCCTGCCTGGCAGTGGGAAACTCAGCATCCTTCTACCAATATATTCACTCTCTCTCCTCTGGACATGTCTGAACCATCTCAGTCTGGCCTCTCTGACTTTATCTCCAAAGCCTCTAACATGTGCTGTCCCTCTGATGGACTCATTCCTGATCCTATCCATCCTGGTCACTCCCAAAGAGAACCTCAGCATCTTCAGTTCTGCTACCTCCAGCTCTGCCTCCTGTGTTTTCCTCAGGGACACTGTCTCCAGACCAAACAACATGGCCGACAATGAAGCAGTAAAATAAATGGTGAAAAGATGTTTCCTAGAAATGTATATTATATATAATTTATTTGTTTAGGAACTTACCTGTGAGGGCTCAGGTTTTGATCCAGTTACAGACAACCTTTAATTTGGTGCCACTAATATCTCACTAGGATCCATCAGTTAATTGGTTGATGTGTTTAAGCCCAACCCAAGAAGTGATTTAAAGACACTCCTCCTCTGAGACACTACTCAACAGCTTTCTTCTGACAGGATGTCTGCTGATTGTAATGTTGACTTTTGTTTAGTAAATTCTCTGTCTGTGATGGAGCTGTGTTTCTACCTCTGAGTGAACACAGCTGATGTACTGATCTTCTGATGGTGATCACTTGTGCTCTATTTGATTCTACTTTGAATACAACAAATCAGCTTTAAACAAAGTCTGTTAGAACTCTGTCTACTGCACACTTAGGAGTCTTCATTTTAGCCATGATTTGATGCCAAAAAAGCTCCTGTTAGCTCAGAGTACCTTTCTGACTTCTGATACTCCATGTATTTCATTGAGTGAGAAAAATATCACAGTGATGCTATGAACCAAATGAACCTACCACTCTGGAGGAAAATGTAAAAGCATCAACAGCATAATATTTGCCTCCAGTCTATTTATCTGTTCATTAAGCACAGCCTCTTTATTTGTTCACATAAAACATCTTTTCTTTGCGTCACAGATGGATGCTGTTGAAACAGTGGACAGCAGAGTGTTACGACTACAGGCTACTAATGGTGAATAAAACATCACTTATCTAACACAGTCCTGCTGTATAATAGAACACGTCTTATGTAACCTTGAAAATACAAAACTAAAAGAGCAATAGAGTGAATCCACTGTTTGGTTAAAAAATAAAAACCTTAAGCAAAACATGGTGAATATTTCAAGAGATGGTTCTTGTTAACCCAGTGTTTGCTTCAGATTGTTGTCCAGAAGCTGCTGGTAATCCTAGGTCAAAGTAATGTTTGTTGGTGGAAGCTGATGAATTTTAATGATGAACCCACTGAGGATCCAGATCTGAGGAGGATAGAACTGGTACTAGAGATGTCTTACTTAAGATCAAGGCAATCCACAACAAGGAGTCCAGTTTGTGAGCTGCTGAAACATCTATCCAGAGCCTAAAAAGTCAGGACATTGTGGATGCATGTCGACCAGCTCCTAGAGAAACATATTTCACAAAGCTGGGTAGATGAATCTTCTTTGTGGCTGGTGAACACAAACAGTTCCTCTACTTTGCCCCCGTGATCAAATTCACTTATCACAGTAATTACATTATAACGATTTTGCACTGCCGGCGACGCTTTATACTCTGTCACATAGATCACAACTTGAGTAAACAATGCTGGTAATGCCAACGCAGAAGTGAAACTAATTTTGTGTTTGCTTCCAAGTGGAAGGAACCAGATGAACGAGCAGCAGGCATTCACACAACGGATGACTGTGGCAGGTGTCTCAGCATCCAGAGGCAAATCCAACACTCGCTTGTGAGATTCAGAGCTGTTTTTAGTGCCACCATGCCACTGGAAACATTCCATATTATGTCCAGGATAAATCATCTTGACAACCACAACACAAGACAAAACAAGACATGAGAAAGAAGAACTGGCTGCCGCTGTGGATGTATGGGATAAGTAGGTGGAGCGCTTGCCATGATTGTGCAGCAGTGGACCACATATCCTTTCACAGTTCCATTTAGATATTGTTCACCTACCAAGACAGGAAAACATCAAGATATGGAAGACAAAGTGTTGGAACATGCAGTTATGGCTGGAACATGTAAGTCCATGCATGCAGGTTAGATTTTGTTCTTTAGGTGGACCTCCAGGAAACGGAGTCATTTTCAGACTTGGTGTTAACTGGCATAGCACAACCTAAAATAAGTGACAACAGCAGGCACGATGAGGAAAATGAAATCTGTGCATCCTACGTTACTGAGAGTTTGCCTCTATTGACACACAACTAACACAATGGGAAAACGTGGTCCTTTAGAGCACTTCTAGCTGGATGCAACAAAGAAGCCAATGCTTGTAGATATAGCTGTGGGATGCAACATTTGTAGACTCAACACCTTGAAGACTTGCAACAATGTGAAGTCATGGCTTTGTGTCATCATTTCCACGTGTAGCAGGATAAGTCCTGCCTAAGGCCAGTTTTGTGTCCTCCCAGGCAGTGCTGGGCTGTAAGCCAATCAGAGCACACCCACCAGCTATAAGAGCTGGGGGTGGCTACCTCTTCTCTCTCTCTGAGGCTGAAGCCACGCCCCTTCCGGTTGCTCGACCCGGTTTGTTGCCGGTATCCACCGTTGTTGTGTCCTGTGGTTCGAGTGTTAGCAGCTGCATTTTGGTAGGTGTATTCTGGCCAGGTCCCGCATGCATTCATGCTCAACACTAATTGTTCCGGTGGGTAGCTGCAACTGCTGGGGCTGCTCCTGACATGCTGTCACTCTCCTGTGTGTGTGTGTGTGTCGCTCTTAGTGTGGGCATAATAAATCAAAACGCTTTTAACGCAGCACCTCTGCTTTCCTCTATGCTGTTTAGTGGCGGCGCAAAGGACCCGCTGCTGTTTTGCCTTGTTGTTCTGCTTCGCTTGGCCGTACTCCTGGATGCCTCTGCTATAGGCCTACGGCTAACTGCACCTAGCTCTGCTTGACCTCCGTTTCATCGGCCTGGTCTGCTTCTCCCAGCGTCAGCCGGGTTAGACCAAGCAGCTGATTGGGAGTCGAGTTGCATTTAGACGTTGTATTTATCCTCGTGTCTTTAATATTAATTTGCCTGTGCTTTATCTGTGTCCACAGCGGGGACATCGCTTTATTTGTAGAATATTATTTGGGTTTTGTTTTCTTTTGTTGACCCGGTGACCTATATTGGTTCATTGCTCAGTTAATATTGATTTCATTGTTATTTTGTTGTTTGTGTTTAAGGTTTGGTTCTGTTCAGGTAATATAAATTTGAACTTCAGTGTTCTTGTTTTTGGGCATTTTATGGTATTTGGTTTTCTGGGTTTGAATGTTTTTTTTGTGATTTTAGTTTATAGGAATTTGTTTTTGTTTATAGTTTAATTACCTGTTTATTTTGCTTATTGTCCTTTTGTGCCCCCGCTAATCTTCCTTTATTCTGTGTTCCAGAGGCTGAGCACTGGTGGTAGGGACGTGGTGGTAACCCTCCCCCGTGTGAACCTTGGGTATTATTGTTTAATCCTTCACGTGTGAGATTTTATTCACCTGGGGCCCTGTTCCTCCCCTCCAGTGACCCATCCTGCCACATGATAAGCTACAGCCTCTGCCCCTTTGCACTTTCCCTCCCCTTGTCCTATTTCATTGTTTTAACATTTTTTAAATTGATTGTTTAAATAAAATTTGATTAATTGTTTGAGCACAACACGTCTCGTGCTTCCTGGTATGCAAACCTGTGTGCCCAGAGGCAGAAGGTAGAACTTTCCTTGGGGGGGGGGGTCCCTCCCTGAGGTGGCATTGTCAAGCTTAGCTTAAGAGCTATAGACCCTTATTTGTTTACAAACATTGTGACGTTTTTTGTGGCGGGGCTTATGCTGGAGGCAAAAGCAGAGCGAGAAGTCAAGCGGGACTGGGAGTATATAGTTTGCGCTGGGAGTTTGCGCTGCAAACTCGAGCATTTTTAACCCGTAAAACTTAAGTGTACCGCCGGCGGTACACTTACTAATTTGCATAGGAATTTAAAGAATGTCCGAAGACTGCAAACGCAATTATATAAACACTATACGCCGATGGAAAGCTTAGATTCTCATGAATCCGCCGGTATAAACCACTTTCAGATGTGATTACCACAGCGGGTAATATAAACACATTTGTCCGACAAACAACGAATATCCATCCATCCTTTCTCTGTACACGGCTTCAACGCACACAGCGCGGCTCACATTCCGGGTTCATTATTACACACAGATGAAAATATTCCACAAAAAACGGCCATAATCCAACCTTGGACATCCAGATGACACAAGCCAGTAAACTATTTTGTCCAAAACATGTCTTGAAGTCGGTATATAATCCACGAATCGGTCGTTTTCAAGGAAATGCACCTCGCGATGCGCGTCCAATATTCCCTGTATTTCTCATCATATTTAACGGGTTATTGTTTTTTGATTGTATTTTTTCTGTGTCTTGTTGTGTCCTTGTTCTTATGGTGTGTGTATTGGACCCAGTGTCTGGAATAAAGCTGAACTGAATTGAATTGAATATTTTTTTTATTACAAATAGAATATCAGCGATTTTTTGTACTGAAAATGGCTGGAATTGACTGCAGCTGATCGTCTCTGTCCAGTCTTTTCGCCTCAGTGCATTTAACCACAACTGTCTTCGTTCCTCTGAGCACGAGTGTTCGGTGGAATCCTATAAAACTTTAATTTGCGTTCGCCAATGTCATTCCTCCTGTTCTGGCATCCAAAAACACAGCAGGACGACATTTTAGAAAAGTTGATAGAGCCTAGTCCCTCAGTCTTTCGCCTTTCGGTCACGGCCGCGGGCTTCCTCTTTTGCCTCCAGCTAAAGCTGTGACGTCATTCATGACGTGGGTCATTAAAGGGTCTATTGGGCAATGTGACCCCGGCCCTGGCTCTAAGCTTTCCCCAGATTCTGCAGCACTTCCAGCTGCTACTTCCCTCGCCACACACGGAATCAGTACATCAGTATATAAAGCCTTCATGGTCAGGGTTCTCACACTGCAATACAGAAATGTTGTTACAAAGAAATGTAATGAACTACAATGACACACAGACTCAGTACATCCACATCCTGATCTTTTCTGATTTTCCTGTTTGTCCAGTGCTCTACATCTGAGGGACGCCAGCGCTTTAATTCCCCAACAATTACAGTGATCTCTCATGGTATATTACTGACTATGTATTTCAAAATCAGGTCCAAATACCTCAAACCTACGACATGAAGCATCAATGACACTGGTTGCTAATATGCTCATTGTCACTCAGATTTAGTAGTTACTGTCTTGTGATTTTTTGACCTACACTGCAGATAGAAATCTCATGGGAACGGATGAGCCTTCAATTGTCTCTTGAAAGTAGAAAGGGACTCAGCAGAACGCACAGAGTTTGGTAGTTTGTTCCACCATTTGGGAACAACAGAGGAGAAGAGTCTGGTTAGAGATTTGGAGCCGTGCTGGGCTGGAAGCACCAGGCGTCTCTCACATGCAGAGCGAAGTGGGCATGAAGGGGAGTAGACCTGGATCAGGGAATCCAGGTAGGCTGGGGCCGTTCTTCTAAATGTTTTGTAAGCCAGGAGGAGAGTTTTGAATTTGATTCTGGCTGCAACTGGAAGCCAGTGAAGGGAGATGAACAGGGGAGTGACATGAGCTCTTCTGGGCTGGTTGAAGACCAGACGTGCTGCTGCATTCTGGATCATCTGTAGAGGTTTGACTGTACATGCAGGGAGACCTGCCAGAAGAGAGTTGCAGTAGTCAATGCGTGGACATCACAAGAGCCTGAACCAGAAGTTGTGTGGCCTGTTTGGGTCAGGAAGGGTCTGATCTCCTGATGTTGTCTTATTTTTGTCATTTTGTGATTTGCGTTATTCATTGTTTTGTGTATCTTCTCTTCGTTTGTTTCACACTTGTCATTTTTGTCACTTGTGTCATTTGTCCATTTATTTTGTCGCTTTCTAATTTTTTTCTAATTTTTCGTCTTTTTTTTGTTTTGCTTTGTGTCATTTGTCTGAATTTTGTCATTTTGTTTTCTGTTTTTTTTTTCCATTTTGTCTCATTTTTGTAATATTTTGTCTTATTTTGTTGTTTTTTGCATTTTTAAAGTAAAATCTTATATCATTCAGTTCCAGGTGACTAAATGTTGTGTTCTTTTGTAGACACTGTGACCTGGAAGTAGTAATGTGGAAATGATAAACTGAGGATGAAATTGTTTTAATTTTTCTTAACAAATTTCAGGTTGTTCATAATGTTTTGTAAAAAGATAATTCCTTCAGTGTGAACATTTTCAGAACATACTTTTTTTGCACTAAAACGAGGAAACCTTTGGAGCTGTGGTTATTTATCGGTATTATGCTGTGATTTTACTGGTCTGGAACACTTTAGATCAAACTGGGTTAAATGTGGAACCTGAACTAGAATGAGTTTGACACTCCTGTTCTAGATCATTGCAGACCATTATTTTCTCAACACTTTTCTCAGATTTTAGACAATCATGGAAGGATGTGAGGTGTTCAAATGAAAACATTTATACAGGCGCTACAGCACACATGATGCAGTCTTTATGCATCAAACTCATGCAGCTCAAAGGGTCTGCTACAAGCATAGTCAGTAATGTTTAACCTTTGACTTCTGACAAACACATTGGACAAAGTGCAATGATATTTTCTAAATAAATTCTTGCTTTGATTCATAAGCACTAAAAATCCCTGTCACACTTAACAGAGCTTAAGAAGTCCTATGCAGAGATGAGAGAACCTGCTGAAGTAAGGTCACCATAGCAGCTCTCTATTATTCAGCCCATAGTAGAGCTGCTGGTCGAAAGCCACTCAACTTAAAGGCTTGACAGACTGAGCACCAAATAACATTTAAAGGACTCTAATAACACGAGGAAAGACTCTCTGATGTTGGTGAAGAACTGAACCCTTCAGGTACAACTACCACCACTTTAACACCAGCTATTGTCCTTCACCTGGCTAACACTGTCCCTATGATGAAGCATGGTAGTGGCAGCATCATGCTTTGGTGGTGCTTCTCAGCAGCACAGACAGAGAGACTTGTCAGACTTGAGGGATGAGCAAAAGTAGCGAAACACAGAGAGGTGAATGAAGAAAAAGCTGCTCCAGAATGCAGCATGATGATTCACCTGTCAGCGTGACAACCAGCTGGAGCCTACAGCTTCAAACGCTCAAATGGCTTCAGGACAAGTCTCTTGATTGTCCTTGGATGGCTGAGACAACGTCCAGATGTAAACCCTGCAGAACATCTGCTTCCAGATAGATGTTAAATGAGAGATCTCTTTGTCTGAAAGAACTGGATAAACTGTCCAAATCCAGATGTGCAAAGCTTGTAGAGAACTGCCCAAGATTTAAATCTGTAATGGTTTCTCTACAACTAGAGGCCTTCTGGCCACAGTCAAAGGAGGTTTCAGCTTCAGTTTCTAATAAATTAGCACATTTTCTCAAAAATGTTTTCACTGAAGGAATGAATAGAAAGAATGCTGATGTAACCCATTTATTATATATATGTATGTGTGTGTGTGTGTGTGTGTGTGTGTGTCACATGATAAGTGAGTGAAATAAATGAAGCCATTATTCAAATATCTATTTTATTTAGGTTTTGAGGTAATGTTTCTGTGCTCTACACCCACCTGTCACAAGTTAGAATGACATCTGTTAAAACAAGCCCTGCAGGACATGCTTGCAGTGTGTGTGTGTGTGTGTGTGTGTGTGTGTGTGTGTGTGTGTGTCCATGCTGTGTGTGGCATTTGGTGTCTTGGCTTATCTGGCTGTGGAGAGCGCTATGAGAGCTCGCTGTGTAATTGAAATGTCATGCGTACAGGAGAGGAGTTTGACTGAACGGGAGCCTTTAGCCATGCCCCAACGAGCCGGCGACAGATGAGCAACAGCTTCCCCAATGAGAAGTGGCATTCCCCAAACCCACTCCTCCTCCTCCTCCTCCGCCCTCCTCCTCGTCCGTCACCCCATCTCGGCTCCTCCACTCTCCCGCTCTGTGATTCCTCCCTGCCTATCTGCAGTCTAACAGTGATTAACGATAGCGCCCGGTAGTTGCTGAAATATTAAAATAAATGGTTGACTGAATCAGGGTCTGAAGGAAAGCCAGTGCATTTATCATTTTTATCTGAGGCTAAACTATTGTGTTATTGATGGCGGCGGTGGGCTTGCCATTCAAGTGTACTAATGCAGGTGGCAAGGAAACTCCCAGGGTTTGATTGCTGCCAAGCAGGGAGACAACACAGTATAATTCATTTTCACATAATACACAGTGATTAATAAGACTATACTGCATAGCATATTTGCAGCCACACTCATCTCCTCACCCTCCCTCCCGTCTTGCAGTTTCTCTCATTACAGGGCTCTCCACAAAGAATAAAACAATAATGCTGAGGCGCTATAATCATGTCTCTGTGGGATAATAATCCAGCTGACAAAAAAATATATCATTTTCAAATTAGCCTGTCAATTCAAGGGTGTAATGTATAATTTTAAAACAAATACACTTAATGTTTAAAAATACTTGCACTTTTACTTGAAAATGTGGATTTACTTCTCCCTTTGTCACCAAAAATGTAAACCTGAGTTAAAGCCTGTTTCCATGCCTCTCTTCATTTTGTATTCCTGTAAACTGATGTTCAAATAAAATGTTTTAAATGTTCATATTACCTGTAAAAATATGGCATTCATGATAAAAATTATTGTTAGCCTCTCAAAGAACTTGTGGTGTTTCAATACTTAAAGGTTCTGTTTTCTGTCTCCAACTCAACCCCATATTTAATAAGAAGGGAGAATAATGTTAAAGAGGTTTCAGGGTTCTAAAGTAACAAGGCTCTGAACAGCACTGTTACTGAAGACTATCAGCTATTTATGAACAACTTATTTTAAGTCTATGGATTAATGTTTGCTGTGGTTTTAATCCTGACAACGAAAGTCCTCTATTTTAATATAAAACTCTGATCTTTCCTAAATTTAATGAAGGTTTTTCTGTGCCCAAGCCCAAACATATCTGTGCTTTATTTCTTGCTACTAATACTAATATTAGTACTAATGCAGTACAACCTGAACAACCAATATGTTCAGTCAGGCTGGAGGACTTCTAACCCTATGAACAGATCATCCATCCATCATCTGTACCCTGTTTGGCCTTCATCAGGGTCATAGGGGGTGGAGTCTATCCCAGCTGAGGGTGAAAACAGGAGACACTTGGACAGGTAACAGTCTATCACAGGGCTACACATACAGACAAACAATCACACTCACATTCACACCTACAGACAGTTTAGAATCACCAGTTAACCTCAGCATGTTTGTGGACTGTGGGAGGAAGCTGGAGAACCTGGAGAAAAGCCACACATGTACAGGAGAACATGGAGACTCCATGCAGAAAGATCCCAGGCCAGGACATGGACTGGGATTTTCTAGCTGCAAGGTGAAAGTGTTAACCACTGAACCACTGTGAACAGATGAATAATTCTGTGCATGAACATATACTGTTAGAAATGGAATGGACATTGAATTTAATTGTTGGACAAACTTCATAACCTGTGTTTATTCAGCTTCATTTATTCTGTTGGTCTCCTCTTACATAAAATATACAACAAAACTGAGTAAACTCCCCAGCAGTATCACTTAAACGGTAAACGTGTTAAAACTGTATCATCTTCCACTAACTTCTGAAGCTCAGATTGAACAAACAGGTTCGATAGATAAAACCGTAAACACTACAGCTCTCACTTGGTCAGAATGTCACGCTGTCTTCACAAATGATGCATGCAACATTTACAACTCATGCAGCTTTGCATTGAGAAACAGATGGGAAGTCTTGTGTTGTGAAAACTGGTGTTCCAGTGACTTCCAGACAGAGAGGAGGACGCAGCATGTAGCCGGCCTCTGTGGACGCTGCCTAATTTGTTTGGATCAGACGGTGTCCAGCATGTTTGGCTTGGACATGGCCAGGAGTACCGCAGTGCCTACACGGTGCCAGCTGTGAAACATGGAGGTGGGAGGGTGCTGAAATGAGCTGCATGAAGGTGTGGAGGAGATAACATTTATGGGTTCGCACTGTTAATGAAAAGATGACTCCCAGAAACCCTCTGCAGATCTGACAGATTAGTAGCATCCATGCCCTGAGGGATCCAGTCTGCCACGACAAATCAGGAAAAAGGAGTCTCACTAAGGAAGGGTGCCCTCACTTTGATTTCCAAAATAATCTAAAAAATACTGCAGCAATTTATTATATATCTTTGACATGATGTTGCACAATAGTGTACTCAGGTGTGCAGTACAATTATATGGATCTCTTTCATAAACTAAAGTGCATTCTGGTTCTGGTGAATGTCTGCTGTGCTTTCATCAGGCTGTTTTCAGGAAGAGCAGCTGTGTGAAGAGAAGGTGACCCAGACAGAACACAGGTCTATTGTTTTCTGAGGTCAGCCTCACAGTGAGGGCATTCTTTCACTGTTGTCCCATGTTATAATGCTCCGATGGATACATGTGTCTTTAAAATATCAAGAAGAAGCTTAAGTTAGTCTTTTATGACACAGTTCTTCAGAGAGTAATATAACATGAAAATATCATGGAGAAATCTGTCTGTTAATAGTGGAGGAAACAGCGTCTGACCTTCCTTATGCTGTCTGCTGCCAGATTCAGGGCTCCTCAGTGAAATGGAAACTACACCAAGTGGTACAATGAACACACAGGTTTTGCAGTATATGCCTTTACTGCCAGTAGTATAGGTTTAGATGTAACAGTGAATATTTCCAGTGATGTTATTGAGACACGCACTTTGGAATTCTGAGATTTTTTGACTGTACAGAAGTCTATGAGGAAATGATCCTCCTTCCTTGTTCTTTAACTGCAGTGAATATGTTCTGAATCAACATGGTATTCATTATTCTAAGTTATGGTTTTATCTGGAGAAATACTACAGAAAAACCAGGATATGATTAGGATGGGACACCTTGTGACTGACAGGGTGCTACTGCATCACTGAGTGTGTAATGTTTCAGGTGTAACAAGCCGGATTAACCCATCCCCCGAGACCAAGGAATACGCCCCCAGGCCAAAGAATATCCCCCTAGGCCAAAGTATACCCCCCTAGGCCAAAGTATAGCAGTAATCTGTAAATGTAGTAGACAGATGAAAAATACAGATAAATAAATGAAATATACTTGTTTAAGTTCATGTACACACGTGGACAAAATTGTTGGTACCCCAGTTAAAGAAGGAAAAACCCACAATTCTCACTGAAATCACTTGAAACTCACAAAAGTAACAATAAATAAAAATTTATTGAAAATTAAATAATCAAAATTAGCCATCACTTTTGAATTGTTGATTAACATAATTATTTAAAAAAACAAACTAATGAAATAGGGCTGGACAAAAATGATGGTACCCATAACTTAATATTTTGTTGCACAACCTTTTGAGGCAATCACTGCAATTAAACGATTTCTGTATTTGTCAATGAGCGTTCTGCAGCTGTCAACAGGTATTTTGGCCCACTCCTCATGAGCAAACAGCTCCAGTTGTCTCAGGTTTGATGGGTGTCTTCTCCAAATGGCATGTTTCAGCTCCTTCTACATATGTTCAATGGGATTCAGATCTGGGCTCATAGAAGGCCACTTTAGAATAGTCCAACGCTTTTCTCTCAGCCATTCTTGGGTGTTTTTGGCTGTGTGTTTTGGATGGTTGTCCTGTTGGAAGACCCATGACCTGCGACTGAGACCAAGCTTTCTGACACTAGGCAGCACATTTCTCTCCAGAATGCCTTGATAGTCTTCAGATTTCATCGTACCTTGCACACTTTCAAGACACCCTGTGCCAGATGCAGCAAAGCACACTTTCAAGACACCCTGTGCCAGATGCAGCAAAGCAGCCCCAAAACATTACTGAGCCTCCTCCATGTTTCACCGTAGGGACAGTGTTCTTTTCTTCGTATGCTTGGTTTTTGAGTCTATGAACATAGAGTTGATGTGCCTTACCAAAAAGCTCCAGTTTGGTCTCATCTGTCCAAAGGACATTCTCCCAGAAGCTTTGTGGCTTGTCAACATGCATTTTTGCAAATTCCAGTCTGGCTTTTTTATGAGTTTTTTTCAGCAGTGGTGTCCTCCTTGGTCGTCTCCCATGAAGTCCACTTTGGCTCAAACAACGACGAATGGTGCGATCTGACACTGATGTACCTTGGCCTTGGAGTTCACCTTTAATTTCTTTGGAGGTTGCTCTGGGCTCTTTGGATACAATTCCAACGATCCGTCTCTTCAATTTGTCATCAATTTTCCTCTTGCGGCCACGTCCAGGGAGGTTGGCTACTGTCCCGTGGGTCTTGAACTTCTGAATAATATGAGCCACTGTTGTCACAGGAACTTCAAGCTGTTTAGAGATGGTCTTTATAGCCTTTACCTTTAAGATGTTTGTCTATCATTTTTTTCGGAGTCTGGGACAATTCTCTCCTTCGCTTTCTGTTGTCCATGTTCAGTGTGGTACACACCTTTTCACCAAACAGCAGGGTGACTACTTGTCTCCCTTTAAATAGGCAGACTGACTGATTATGAGTTTGGAAACACCTGTGATGTCAATTAAATGACACACCTGAGTTAATCATGTCACTCTGGTCAAATAGTTTTCAATCTTTTATAGAGGTACCATCATTTTTGTCCAGGCCTGTTTCATTAGTTTGTTTTTTTAAATAATTATGTTAATCAACAATTCAAAAGTGATGGCTGATTTTGATTATTTAATTTTCAATAAATTTTTATTTATTGTTACTTTTGTGAGTTTCAAGTGATTTCAGTGAGAATTGTGGGTTTTCCTTCTTTAACTGAGGGGTACCAACAATTTTGTCCACGTGTGTATATGTCTGTTCACCAATTCAGTCATCAACCAAAAATTATTTAAATTGAAAAAATTTGCTGATTATGTCAGATATTGCTTTATGATGCCATCAGTCGTGATTAATTAATTACAAAGCCTCTAATTAGATAGATTCATTTTTTAATTGTGTCCTTCCACTAATATTTATCTTACTTGGTTAATGTCATTTTTGCTCCTGGACCTCATATGTTACGTCATGTTAGCTGGAAATCAATATTTTGCGAATGTCTATTTAACTTGTAAAATCTATTATGAGTTATCTTAAGCTAATAACTTTTCTCCGGTAAGTCGCTGCCCTATTTTCCAAGACGACACTCCTCTGACTCTCTGACCTGCTGCCTGGATGCTGGACATGACATCAAGCCGTGCTCTCACGAGTAACGTAGTATTAACCTGACATATCAAAGAGTAGATACTGAGCAAGACAATTATCTGTAGTTTACGAGTACCCGACACAGTGCAGGACTCTGCTGTGAAGCTACAGGAAGCCACAACAGAGGGATGAAAGAGCCGCATGCGGCTCCGGAGCCGTGGGTTGCCGACCCCTGGGCCGGACTAAACACACGGCCAAAGTGTACTTTAGCTTAGCCCAATTTATACCCGGGGGGCTGAAAAAGCCTGAATATACCCTTCCAGGCTATAATACAGCCCATGTATTAAGAGATTACATCAATGAAATAATTTTTATCTTAATTTAAGCACAAATCAATTAATTGGTGATTCTAAATTGTCTGTAGGTGTGAATGTGAGTGTGATCGTTTGTCTCTATGTGTAGTCCTGTGATAGACTGTTAAGATCCCGTCACACTCTAGCGTATAGAGCCAGCGTATGAGGAACGTATGGACTTTCTGGGCATACACTGAAACACGCTGAAACACGCTAGGGGTACGCTGGAATACATTTCTAGTACGCTGAGGTACGTCGGTGTACGCTGATGTACGCTGACGGGCAAAATTTTTTTTGAACATGCACAAAAATTTTCAGAGTATGACGACATATGAATTTTACGCTCCTCATACGTTCCTTAAACGCTGAACACACTAGAGGTACGCTGAAGATACGTTACATACATCGAGTACGCTTCTCATACGTTAAAATTGAGTGGGTCAGGAAACCTAGCGTTAGAGGAGCGTATAATGAACGTGTGTCTGACGTGTGTCTAACGAATGGCTAACGTTATGATGGTAGTTCCAGTCTAACGTACTCAACTTATGCCTAACGTGTTCTGAGCGTACAGCCAACTTATCCTATGCGTATTACATGCGTATTTCCAGCGTGTGGGGGGTATATAAAGTCTCACATTTCCAAATCTGTATCACTTTGTACCAGCAGTTCAGAGATGGAGGTTGCTGTGCTATAACATCACCAAGATTTGTTACAGTTGGCAGTTGAGTATCCTAGACACAGAAGAAGAAGGCGTAGAATGAGACGTGCAATCTGGGTGAAACCTTGGATTGGAAGACGGCGTCAATTTGGCCTTTATGACCAGCTTATGGTTGAATTGAGAAATGAAGATCAGAGAGCCTTCAGGAACTTCCTACGCATGCCTCCAGAAATGTATGATGAACTGCTGGACAGGGTTGGTCCCAACATCATCAGCTGTGTACGCTCCTCATACATTAGGCTGACGTTCCGCATACGTTTCTCATACGTCGGAGGTACGCTGATATACGTTACTCATACGTCGGAGGTACGCTGATATACGTTACTCATACGTCGGTATACGTCCAACTCAAATACACATCACATCACATCCGCTCACATACGCTGACATACACTATGCGGACGCTACTCATACGCTGACGGTACGCTAGGCTCACGTTACTCTAACGGTCATTAACCGAAAATCGACCTCATACGCTGAAAAGTTGTGCGTATAAACAATTTTTTGAAATATTCTATACGTTCCTCAGACGCTGGCTCTATACGCTAGAGTGTGACAGGGCCTTTACCTGTCCAGGTGAACCTTCACCCTGAGTCAGCTGGGATAGACTCCACTCCCTATGAACCTGATGAGGATTAAGTGGTGTGTAGATATCGGATGCACTTTTGCACTTGTACTGGTACCGTCTCCTCCCACCCACAAAGCTGATAAAGTCCTTGACTTGGTGCTGACTCGTAACTGCTCCATAGCAGAGGTGACAGTTACTCCACTACACCTGTCAGACCATTTCTTGGTAAAATGGCTGCCTTTCCGCAATTGCAGTCACTAACACAGATGGTCTCCTTCCGCAGAAATCTGAAGTCCCTCACAGCAGCTCAGCTGTCTGAGGAGGTGAGCTCTGTCATGCCTGACCAATCACACTTCTCCTCACTTCCTGTTAATGAGGCTACTGAAACACTCTGTTCCTCTCTGGCATCCTCTTTGGACAAACTCTGCCCCCTGGTGTCCAAACCGGCCAAGAAAAAACAACCAAGTCCATGGCTCTCTGAAGTTCTGAGAGAACAAAGAGCTGGACTCAGGGCAGCAGAAAGAAAGTGGCGTAAATCCCAAAAACCCGCTGATTTGTCCTCATACAAACAGAAACTTGCTTCCTTTCCCTCCTGCTTGCAGTCTGCAAAGAAAGCTTTTTATCAGAACAAGATCTGTGCAGCTTCTGATTCCAGAAAACTGTTTATGGCGTTCAACTCCTTGCTTTCTCCTCCAGCTGCTCAGCCGTCCACTGAGCTGACTCCAGACATGTTTGCCTCCTTTTTCACTGAAAAGGTGGCTGCAATCAGCAACCAGTTCTCTGAGCCTGACCAGTCCAGTCAGCTCAAACCCACTACTGCTTCTTCACTCTGCTCTTTTGCTCCTCTGAGTGAGGATGAGGTCTCCAGGCTTCTTCTGAGCTCAAAACCTACAACATGTCCTCTCGATCCAATACCCACCAGCATCCTGCAGACCATCTTGCCCACAATCAAACCTGCAGTCACGCACATTGTCAACTCCTCCCTGGAAACTGCCATTTTTCCTGCTACTTTTAAACAAGCCCGCGTCACCCCACTGCTCAAAAAGCCTCATCTCAACCCAGCCCAGGTTGAAAACTACAGGCCAGTCTCACTTCTACCATTCCTGTCGAAAATACTGGAGCGCTCAGTGTTTAACCAAGTCTCTGAACATCTGCGGAACAACAACCAACTTGACCCTTTTCAGTCAGGCTTCAGGTGCGACCACTCCACTGAGACTGCACTCCGATCAGTCACAGAATCTCTGCGACTGGTGAGAGCTGCTGGTCAGTCCTCTGTCCTACTGCTGCTGGACTTGTCTGCTGCCTTTGACACCGTGAACCATCAAATCCTCCTCTCCACTCTCTGAGCTCAGCATCTCAGGTTCTGTCCTGTTGTGGTTCAAGTCCTACCTCACAGGCAGATCCTTCAGAGTGTCATGGCAAGGGGAGGTGTCGAGGTCACATGACCTATCAACTGGGGTCCCTCAGGGGTCAGTGCTTGGTCCCTTACTCTTCTCTCTGTACACCACCTCACTTGGTGCAGTGATCCGCTCCCATGGCTTCTCCTACCACTGTTATGCTGACGACACTCAGCTTTTCCTCTCTTTTCCACCTGACGAAACAACAGTTTCAGCTCGGATATCAGCATGTCCGGCTGATATCTCCACATGGATGAAGGAACGGCACCTTCAGCTGAATCTGTCTAAGACTGAACTCATGGTCTTTCCAGCTTGTCCATCTGTTCAGCCTCAGATCAGTGTCCAACTTCACTCGAGCCTACTTGTGCCCACAAACTCAGCCAGAAACCTGGGTGTCATGATTGATGACCAGCAGACCAAAGGTTCAGGTGGCCTCACTTTCTCGATCTTGTCCTGACCCAACAGGCCACACAACTTCTGGTTCAGGCTCTTGTGATGTCACGCATTGACTACTGCAACTCTCTTCTGGCAGGTCTCCCTGCATGTACAGTCAAACCTCTACAGATGATCCAGAATGCAGCAGCACGTCTGGTCTTCAACCAGCCCAGAAGAGCTCATGTCACTCCCCTGTTCATCTCCCTTCACTAGCTTCCAGTTGCAGCCAGAATCAAATTCAAAACTCTCCTCCTGGCTTACAAAACATTTACAAGAACGGCCCCAGCCTACCTGGATTCCCTGATCCAGGTCTACTCCCCTTCATGCCCACTTCGTTCTGCATGTGAGAGACGCCTGGTGCTTCCAGCCCAGCACGGCTCCAAATCTCTAACCAGACTCTTCTCCTCTGTTGTTCCCAAATGGTGGAACAAACTACCAATCTCTGTGTGTTCTGCTGAGTCCCTTTCTACTTTTAAGAGACAAAAGCGTCTGCGAAATGAAATTGTAGAATTGTAGGATGGATGGATTCTAAGCAAAACATCCCATGAAATGTGATGCTGATGTAACGGTTCATTTCTGGAGCACAAATCAAGCCAATTTTAATTTAAGCACAATATAAAGGTAGAATAAATAGATATTATACTGAAATCAGTTTTACAGTAACATTTGACGTTAACAACAGCCAGTGCTGATCTTCTTTGATAATGTTTTGTTTACAGCATAATTTTATCTTTGTATGCAATTGTGTTTTTCCTTTGATTTGTACTTTTTAGCTGTAATCAGCTCAAGGACATTCTAGTTATGATCTTGCATAATGCTTTGCTTGCTGAGCATACCTCTTTGTAAAAACAATAAATAAAGAAATAACTTCACAATTAAGAGTTTAACATGTTTAATCTTTAAGTATCAGCAGGTAATTTACCTGGACATACTTTGGCTGGGGTTAATCAGATCAGATCCACCTCTTGTTCATCACATCGAGTTTCAAATAACCAACATGGTGATGGCCAGATGCAGAACTAATGTTTCCAAAGAGCAGTCCACACACCCACAGGTGGTGTCACAGTCACTATGGACATCTTCTGTACACACACCAGGGTTAAAATGAGATTATAGATTAACTAAATGTGTCATTTAACCGGTGTCATGGTCATTCTAAATGAATAGTTTTAGCCACAGGTGCTTAGTAAGGTTTTAAAATGGAAGCACAAACTTGGAAGGTTCCACAACTGCTGATTTCTCCCCCAGAAAAAAAAAAAAGAAAAAGAAAAGTAATTACCTTTTGGATTAAGTCAAGAAGGCGCCACCTACTCTAGTTTAGATTAATTAGACTGGGAGTGCTATTAAAACCAAGAATGCCTATTTTCATGAAGACATGCCTCTGAGGCCTCATCATGTTTGCTGTGAGATTTGAGAGATTGATTTGAGAGAGATTAGAGCGTGCTGGCAACTTTGTGTAAAGCTATCAATACATAGAAGTATAATATTAACAGATACCAGCAGTGAAGTACCGACATTCAGGATTTTACAGGAATACTGAGAGGGTTTCAGAATGTCCCTCTAACTCTGGGGAGTCAAACTTATCTTAGTTCAGGTTCCACGTTCAGCCCAGTTTGATCTTCAGTGGACTGGACCAGTAAAACCACAGCATAATAACCTATAAATAACCCTAATAACCTATAATAACTCCTAATGCTTTCTTTGTTTTAGTGCAAAAAAAAGTACATTCTGAAAATGTTCACATTTAAGGAATCATCTTTCAACAAAACATTATGATCATCCTGAAATTTATGAAGAAAAATAAGTTCACTTTCATCAACATTCAGCCTCAGTTTATCATTTCCACTTTACAACTTCCAGATCACAGAGTGTCTACAAAGGAACACAACATTTAGTCACCTGGAACTGAACTATGTGGGATTTTATTTTAATGATCAAAACAGCAAAAGTCACACAAAAACAACAACAAAAAGAAGAAACAAAATATTACAAAAATGATACTCAGAATGACAGAAACAAGATACAAAATGGCAAAAGAGAGAAACTAAATGAGACAAGCGACACAAAGCAAAACAAAATATAAAAAATTAGACAAAAAATTACAAAAGGACAAAAAAATGGACAGACAACACAAGCAAGGCCAAAAAATGACAAAAGCAAAAACCAGAACAACAAAAAATACACAATGCAAGCAAGACACAACAACACAAAATGATAAAACATTGCAAAAAACAACGAATAACGTAACACACAAAAAGACAAAAATAAGAGAAAAAACACAAGCGAGACAAAAGGAAACAAAATGACTGTCAGAGCTCCCTTCTCACCCCCTGTCCTTCCCACCTGACATCCCAAAAGACCCCATCCTATCTGTCTCCTCTCCCTCTTCCCTTTCGTGCTCCTTCTTCTCTCTCTCTCTCTCTTTCCCTCTCGTTGCAGCAGTACACTGAAGACCCCCCGACACCTTCAAAGAGGCTCAGCGTCTCCCCTCCAATTACGCCCCCAGACGGGCTCCCGGATCCAGCCCTGCCCCCGGAGGGGCCCCCAGACCCAGTTCTGCCCCTGGACCCAGTTCTGCCTCCAGAGGGGCTTCCGTCCCTAAGACCTGTCTTGCCCCCCGAGGCGCCCCCAGTCCCGTGCTCTGTCCTGCCTCCAGCCCTGTCCCCGGAGGACCCACCGTCCCCAGCCCTGTCCCCGGAGGACCCAGCTTTAGCTCCGCCTTCAGAGGGGTCTCGCCATCGCCGGCCCCTTGTCAGGCCACCGGCCCAGACCCTGGAGGGATCCCGCCACTGCCAGCAGAGCCTCCTCTTTCTGTGCTCTGTTCTGGGTCAACGATCACCGTTAAGCTAACGAAAGAATCCGTTTGTCAAACCGCTGTAATGAGAGCATGCTGTGACAAACACCCTGCAATGAGCTTAAACCCTTAGTTTTCAATGTATAACTGAGGTCCTCATGGATTGAAAGTTTATATGGCTGCATAAGTGTTAAGAATAAAGATGTCAGTCATCTTTAATCAGCCAATATCAATGATCACTTTACTGTTTAGAGTGACTGACAAGAACAAGCTACCTAAAGAAATCACTCATTTATAGAGCAGCCTTTGGATTTCTGTCATTAAAAGACAAACAATGGTGGGGAAACATAATGGAGATGCATTTGCTCCAATTGTTCTGATAACAGAAGGACTTTCTGGACCCAAATGCAGTCAGTTTTACTGTTCCAAAAATGTGATTGCAGCACAGAGGGAACCTGAAGATGAGGAGTCTGTTGCAGGTGAGGATTTTTAAAAAATGTGTGGCACCTGAAGGCTGGTGGCTGTGAACGTGCTGGGCGGCTTGGTGGGTGGCAAATTGACCATTTTGGAGATGAAGGATATGGATGTGGCCTCAGGCTCAGTGAGTAACAGGCTGGAGCTGGTAGTGGGGATGAGTCGGCTAAAAAAAGAGGAGCAGCGGATTAGAATGGAGTAAAAAACTGCAAGGGCAGTTTTGGTTGAAGGTATTATCATAGATATTCTATCACACTGCAGAACAATCTGATGAGAAGAAGAGCTAGCAGTTAAAGATGCTCTGCTAAGTCAGATTAGATTCAATCACCACCGTCACTGACCGACTTCATCCCAACCTGATCTGACTTCATGCAAACGTAGGACATGATAACATCACGGGATCAAGATGGCTGCAGTCTTTATATCATGATTCTGCAGCTGCTTTCCAGTGACCGTGGAATCACAACAAACATCTGGCTCACAGATAAACTCAGCTGATGGGTTTAGATGCTGTCTTAACAATAGAATGTTTGATAGAAACTTTTCGTCTTAAGTGAGATTTGAGTTATATTTGTCTGATTTAAATGCTATTTTTACCGAATTATTTTCAAGTTACTCATCATAAACTAAAACAATATGTAGTTGTAGTCTGTTGTAACATTGGACTGTTTTATTTCTTGTATTTAGGTGGGTCAATATATCATTGAGGGACTTTTGAGGTCTATGGGATATATGTTGCATAGATTTTTTTATGTTCATTATGATCGTGTCTATAAATTCCATAATTATTTATTATACAAACAATCACTTATTAATAAAACAATGACTGGGTATCACTAAAATGTCAACTAAATAACTGAATTTAACACCAACCACCTTCTAATGAGCTAAACAATAATAAAATGAGCTGATTCAGAAATAGTTTGGATTGTGTTCTTTTTATTAAGTTGAGATCATCGTGACAGATATTTATTTTTCAAAAACTCCTCTCCAGGAAGTGTGTTAATTCCAGATCACATGACCTGCTCCACATGATGTCATTTCCTCCTGAAGAAAAGACTGGACAGACTCCAAAGCTCTCAGACTTATTTAATATAAAGTAGTCAACAGGTTTACTGCAATTTCAATTTTACTCAGCTGTATATATAATATTTAAAAGAATCTTTCTCTAACAATACCATGTGATGTTTGGTTACAGGCGGCCATGTTGATTTTAGGCCTGAAAACAGCAAAAATGTCAACTATGATACAAAAAGTCTCACAGTTATAGACTGACCAAGCAACATCTAAAAGTTGTGGTAAGTGGAATTTGAGGATTGTTAAAATGACATCTGTACAGATGTTTCAGCCCTGACAGTCTGAAGAGTTCACAGATCAGAAATAAAAGGTGTGGTTCTATATTTGGGCAGTATATCAGTGTTATCAGTTTATTTGTTTGGCACGGCAGAGACATTTTTGGTTATGTGCAGTAGCAAAAAAATATGATTCTGATTTACATGAGAATTCATGTAAATGGAGGCTGTTCACTTACATCGCATTTTATAAGCTGTCCAGTCATAATCAAAACCATGTAAGACTTTGTACTAATTTATATATGCATTAGAGAATATATGATTAAATCAGTGTATTTCAATAAAAAACTGTTTAATTGCTGGCTTTAATCTGGACCCTCTGCTGCTGTCATCCATGAGGTTCAGTTCATCCTGGACACGTAGAGGACAAACTAGAGACAAAAGGCAGAGAGAACACAACAGAAACAAACTGAAAAATGACTCTAAGACACACAGTGCTTTTTAATTCTGAATCAAAGCAAAATGATAGCTGAAGAAATGCAAAATGACAGGAGAATATAACAATAAAGTAAAATAAAAGCGGTTTGACATTTCATCTTTGCTGTAACTTTTCCATACATACCACAGAGATGGCACCAACACCACGCTTTAATTATCAGATTAAACAGAATAAACACCGCACACAGGTGGATTATGCCTCCTTCACATTAAAACGCTGCCGTTTTCACAGGTGACTCTAGTTTTGTGGTGATTAAACATCTGCTCCATGTAGCAGGAAGAATGATAAAGGTGTAATTAGTGGCAGCCGGCAGGTGCAGCAAAGCTAACAGGAGAGAGAGATGTCAGACAGTCTGTACACAGTCACACACTCTGAGCTCTAATCACACAACTGAAGAGCAGTCACCTGTGCAGGTGTAACGGGGAAGAGAGGGGCTTTTAACAGTTCACATGAGAAGATAAAAAAGACGTGTTCACAGCAGATATTTTGATGTGTTCATTAATATTGCAGTATTATAGGGATCCGATGCATTTATTCTGGAGTCAGGCTGCTCATTGACAGGATTTATTGCTAAGCTTGAATGTAATAGAGCTTCTGCTGCTTTCTTTTTCATATTTTTAACTTTATGCATTTACATATTTTCATGCCGTCACACCACAAAAACTGCTCAGGAGTGGCAGGGGAACACGACAGCGCTAAGCTGTTCATTCGGGTTCCACATTCCCCAGATCCAGATCTGAGCATCTGTGGGATGGTCCAGGATCAGCCTGATCTAAGCAGGTCCACCCACAGGGCATCCCCAGAGGTCCTGGTTCTATCCTTATCATTAATCGCGGTGTTATACATAAATTTAACTAATTAACTTAATAGTTGTGTATTCCACATTTTCATTTTTAAAGCACAAATATACAGTAACACTTGGTTTGCTAACAATTTAAACAACTAAAGTGCTTTTTAACAGCGGTCTTCCCTTTACACAACAGCACTTAGAGCATTTCTAGTAAAGCTCAACCTAAACATTAATGGAATCAAATCAAACCAAAGGTATTTTCCACTGCAGGGCATTAATGTTTTATCTGGTTTGTTTGAGAAAAACAAGTTATCCTCAGAGTCCAGAGATCAGAACATTAGAACAGCAACCTTCCCAGCAACAGCAAGTTAACATTTATAAATCTGTGTTCTTATTTTTCTGTGAACAGGAACCAGCAGAAACCCTTTTCTTCCATCAGGGAGCAGCAGAACCAGTCTGTGTGATGCAGCTTGAGGCTCATACGTGTCGCCATGAGATCGACATCTTCCTCAAAACTGATCACAATGCAGCCTACAGCTTCACTGCATCATTTGTTGGCTTGTCTTGTTTTAGTTCATCTCTGCTTCCAGTCTGAAGCCTCCCTCCTGTTAGAGACATGAAGACGTCCATCCCATGTTCTGATCCACATCCATCCTCCTGTGACCCATGGTTCGTCTGTCTGTGGATTCAGAGCCAGGGAGCAACAGGCTTTCACTATAATAGCAATAATTATAAAATAAAAATAAAATTCCATGACAAAATAATTATGTTAATTAATGTGTTAACATGTTAATAGTGTGTGAACTTGCCCAGTCCTAAAATATATATACATGTTCGTATCCAGTTGGATATTCCTGTTATAGTGTATGACTAAAGTGAAAACATCAAAACTATGAACATTTTTAGATGAGAAACCTGCTTTCATGAGATCTAAACTTGGAATGATTTTCAGTAAACAGGTGAACCTTGAGAAAAGTTAATCAGTGAAACTTTTGCTTTAATGTGTTTTTGACCTCTATCTCCCTGCTGCAGAGAGGTTCATTAGAATTAGCAGCCTCAAAAATCAACAGTTAGCAGAAGCTCAGATCAGAGCAAGGCATCAACGCTTCCCGGAGTTCAAGCAGCAGACACAACCGTTAGGAAGAACCTGAGGGAATCAGGGCGTCATGGAGGAACTGCTGCAAAGAAATCACTATTTAGGCAAACTAAGAACAAGATAAATAGTGCGTGACACAGAAACACAAGGAATAGACTCCGAGATTTTATGCTCGGTGATTCCTGCCATGAACCAGAGGAAGAGGAGGGTCTACCTGCACTTTGGTTTAAAATTCCTCATATTACTTCAGGACTATATTTGGTTCTAAATCTGTCTGTGCTTGTGATTGGACACTGCCCCTTTAATGTGAATAATGTCAGAGCTAGAATCATCCCTAAGCAGCTTTGGGTTAGTTCTAATAAACCACTCTTACTTTGCTGTACGGACTGAAGGTGTGCTTTAAAAAAATCTTTGTGAACACTTTATTTCTGCTTCCTACCTAAATCCATTTGTGTTATTTCATACTTTTAATGTCTTCAGTGATGTTGTACACTATAGAAAACTACAAATTATTATTATTAGTATTACTAGTGCTAACATAACTGCACAAAGGTTTTTCTTTCTAAAATAAGGACATTTCTAAGTGACCCTAAACTTTTGAACACTAGAGTATTTCCTCAAACTCCCACTGTTTTAAGTATTCTTTAGAATTAATTTGATGTTTCAAGAAAACAGCGTAGATAATCTTCAGTGGCAGCACATTTAGTCATCAAAAAGAAGTACCAGTTTTTTAAAATGAGGCTATTAAATAATGGTTTACAATGGAACTTTGAAGGTAGCTAAATGTTAACTTCTGCTTTGCATTCCTCTTACTGCATACCTGAGTTTGTTAGTTTATGTTGTTTTTTTTCCCTCTTTGCCAAAACACACAAAACGTGTGTGTCCTTGAAAGCAGCTTCTGGGTATGAGACAACATTCTAACAGTAATGAATGTGTTTCTGAACAATCACTGAGTGGACTGAGATCTGATTATTAAAAAAACATGGTGTGTTTGCTGAATAATGCCCAAGAGGTATTTGCAAGGAAGTGATAACTGCAAATGTAGGGAATCAGCAGTGGTGCCCCTCTACTAACCGTATCAAATGCCTTGAGGGTATTGCATTGTGCTCAAGTTTTAAATAAGCTGTGTTGCACATAAACACACTCTAAAACAAGCTCAATGTGCTGCTGGTTTTGTTTGGCCAATCGTGTAATAACCTGCAGTGCTTTGACACGTGCAAGACCATCAAACCAAAGCCTGGGCAGAAACATTTGCTCTACTGGGTTTCAGTCATTTAGCAAAACTAAACTGAACAAAACAAGGTTAAATGGTCATTTAAGCACTTGATGTCACAAAAGATTTTAGCTCGTCTCTCTCATGTCTGACAGCTGTGTGGCTTACTTATTCATCTGACACCTCACTCACTAAAATGCCACCTCTGCACTCTTGATATCTAATAATTAAAGAGGCAGATTACCATGACATTTGCTGAGCACATTCATGCTCACTCATTAGGGGACAAATCCCACCGTTACCCTCAATACAAATGAGACTTTTCTGTAGCCACACCATCCGGGCTAACCAAAACCACTGGAATTGTGATTTGTCAGTTTTAGTTTACCAGCATCAGTCGTAGCTTTGTTAGTTTTCATTGTAGTTTGTTCATTTTTATTGCAGCTCTGTTTGCACCAGTTTAGATTTTCAGCTCCAGCTGTAGTTGGAGGACTCAATGGGACGGAGCAGCCTTGGCAGACGACTTCACCCTCTGAGTGCTTTTCCTGTTGCTGACTGGCTTTGGTTCTGGTTTAGGTTTGTTGAAACCTAATGTAATTTCACCCAGAAGTGTGTGTATCAGCATATTTGTGATCAGGTGTGATGCTGTGTCTGCTGTGACTCCTGCTGATTTACAGGAAACAAACATATACTGAGGCTGAAGTATTGATCGAAGACAGATAAGTACTGAGCTACCACTGAAAGGGATGCTTGCTGTTTTATGTATTGTAATAAGAGGTATCTAATGATAAAAAGTGGCACATTACACGATGGAATGAATTTTTGTGCACTTTTGACAATGAACTTTATAGGAACCTGGGGAAATAACCACATTCACAAACCAATGTAATTTTTCCTCACTGCTGTATTGCGTGCTCTCTGCCTAAAGACAAATACCACACAGAATGAGGAACCCAACAAAAGGCATAAATGACAGGTTATCTTAACCTTCTCTTCAAGGGGAGTCTGAGCAGTGTGTGACCTCACAGTAAATGAGGCTGTTATCAGTTTGCTTTTACTCATGACGAAAGGTTAAAGAAACGATCCCATTATTTTCTTTCTCCATTTCAGACTTTGAACAGCCTCATCCAATTTGCAAATGGAAGGGCTCTGTGGTGCAGACATCAAAATGAAATAACGCACACACAGTGAGACACTGTCCCAGGTCTCTCTGGTACTGATATATTCATTATGCTTAATGCTGAAACAGCCACTATACTGTTTCATTTTTCACACAGAATGTCTGTTTGTAATATTCATTTCTCACACAAACACTGAAACACAGTTTCAAACCCCTTACCAAGCTATATTAAACTGCTGGTAACCATGGCAACATAACAGACTCTACATTACTGGTTAATGCAGTGATGGCATCTGATTCGATGGTGATTTAAACAAATATTCCCCTGAGTCCTTTTTGCCTGTATTTATAAAAAGAAAAACATTTCAGTGTCAGGCAATGCAAGGCAATATTACCATATTCATAACAGAAGGAGATGATATTTTCTGTCAGATTCCACAAAACATGACCATAAAACACAAAAAATCTTGCATGCATGCCATTACAGGTGGATTTTTTTTCTCCTTTTTAATAAAGTAATGTATTAATAAGTGATGCTGGCTTTTCAAGTGGATATCAGTTAGTTGTAAAACATGACAGCAGCACATCAGCAGTCACAACTCAGGTGTAAATCTGTCAAACAACTAAACACAGCTGATTATTTCACACTTTTATGTTTCAAATCAAGGCACTTGTCAAGGCTGATGAGAGGGGGGTTTAATAGCAGTAGGGACTATTCACTGAGGCCTTGTCAGCCCCGGCAAGGCAGCTGTGGTTCAAACAAATGCTCGGTAGAAATAAAAGTGCTACTGTGACAGCCTCGCCAATCAGGCTCAATGGCTTGTTCGAGAGATGTGTGATAAATTCTAAAAATATTTGTCTCATAGCAATTCTTAAGGCACCTCATGAGGGATCAGCATGTAATCAGCAGACAGGTTAGGTCTGTGAAGATCAACCAAGATGAGAATGCCCATATTCTATTAACTAGATCTGCTGTATCCTGTAGAGGCCTATCCTGGCTGACACTGGGTCATAGGGTGTACCCTGGGTAGGTTTCTAGTGTGCCGAAGGACAAACATGAAGAGGCAGACAAACAGACAATAATGCACACTCACACCTACAGCTAATTTAGCATCAACAGTGAACCTATCATCCATGTCATTGGACTGTTCGTGGGAATAATCAGTAGTCCTGGCTGTTAGTGCACCACGAAGACAAAAGAACACTCCAAACAATTACGCAACCAAGATTATTGAAACAGCTAAGTCAAGGAATGGACACAAGAACATTTGTAAGTCCCTGAATATCCCTTAACTACCTCAGCAAGCACTGCCAACCAAAGCTAGAGCTGTGTCCACATGCTCATCACAAAGTCAGACAGGTTTCCAGTGGGTGTTGGACTCCACAAGGTGCAGCTGGGATGAGGAGGGTGTCCAGTGTGGGGACCTCAGGATTGTGTCTCTGCTTTTTACAGATGATGTGGTTCTGTTGACTTCATCAGACCTTCAGCAGCACTTGAGCTGTTTGCGGCCAAGTGTGAAGCGGCGGAGATGTGGATCAGAACCTCCAAGTCTGGGGCCATGGTTCTCTGATGGAAACCGGTGGATTGAGCCCTCTGGGTTGGAGGGAGTTCTGTGTCCAAGCGAAGGAGTTCAAGTATCTCAGGATTTTGTTCACAAGTGATGAGAAAATGGAGCGAGAGATGGACAGGCAGATTGGTACAGCATCAGCAGTAATGCAGGGGCTGTACCGAACCGTCGTGGTGAAGAGATTTACCATCCATCTACGTTCCATCCCTCACCTATAGTCATTAGCTCTGGGTGTGACCAAAAGAACAAGATCAGAACAAGAACAAGATACAAGTGGCTGAAATGAGCTTCCTCTGTAGGGTGTCTGGGCCTTAGAGATAGGTGGAGAAGATCAGACATCCGGAGGGGGCTCAGAGTAGAGCTGCTGATCCTTTACAGCAGGGATGGGGAATGTCCGGCCTCCGGGCCGTATACGGCCCGCGAGACGATTTCAAATGGCCCGCAATGCAATACAATTTTTATATTTTATATCTTCATTTATGCATATATGAATAAATAAAAAATTATGGGCGGAAAAATTGCCAGGCATTAGTTTTCTGAGAAAAAACAGACGTGTCCGAGTCAACGTCAGGGTCAGTGAATACAACATGCGATGTACGTGTCATTGCATTGGGCCGGAGTGATTGACACAAGACAAGTGATGCATCATTGGCGACTGTCAAGAAAAGGAAGGTGGATGCAGAGTGCCACGTATTCCAGGAAAAATGGACAAATGACTTTTTCTTTGTTGAAGTGAAAGGCAAGCCAGTGTGCCTTGTGTGTGGCGAGGCGCTGGCGGTGATGAAAAAGGCAAATGTGGAGCGCCATTACAGCTCGAAACATGCTAAACTCCAGGAGTTGAGAGGACAAATGCGTTTGGATAAAATTAACACTCTTCGTCGGAGTTTGGATGCGCAACAAGCAGCTTTCACACAACCACAGACTGACAGAGAGAATATTACACGTGCAAGTTTTGTGGTGAGTGAATTAATAGCCAAGAAGCTGAAACCTCATGCTGAAGGAGAGTTCGTGAAGGAGTGCCTGGTAGCCACCGTGGAGTTTCTCGCGCCCGACAAAGTGAAATTATTCAAAAGCGTCAGTTTGTCTTGAAGAACTGTTTCAGACAGGATTACTGATATGGCGCAAGATATTGAAAAAACATTGAAGAACACTGCAAGAGACTTTGAATATTTTTCTCTGGCTTGTGATGAGACAACAGACATCACAAACACAGCGCAGCTTGCCATTTTTGTGCGTGGGATTACGACCGAGTTTGAAACGAAGGAGGAGTTGCTGTCTTTGCAAGCCATGCATGGCACTACTAAAGGTGAAGATTTGTTTAATCAAGTTATTGTGGCCATGAACAATTTTGAACTGCCATTTGAGAAGTTGAGCGGCATCGCCACTGACGGTCAGTAGCAATGCGCAATGGTTGGCGCGCAAAAAGGATCGACTGCATTAGTCAAAAAAGAAATGAGCCGTCTGAGTCTGGATCCAAATGATTTAGTTGTATGCCACTGTATCATACATCAAGAGCGTTTATGTGCACATTCCCTGAAGCTTACCCATGTGATGAAAACAGTTGTGTCCACCGTAAACTTCATTAAAAGCAGAGGGCTGAACAACCGTCAGTTCATGGAGCTACTCAGCGAGCTTGAGTCAGAGTATGGTGATCTGGTGTATCATTGTGAAGTGCGATGGCTGAGTCGTGCAAATATGCTCGCGCGGTTTTATACACTGTGGGAAGAAGTCAGACGCTTCATGGAGATGAAGGGGAAACCTATCGTGGAGCTCAGTGATGGCAAGTTCCTCTGTCATCTGGCCTTCATGGTGGACATCAGCCAGCACCTGTCAGAGCTAAACATGAAGCTGCAAGGTCCCAGTCAGCTCATCAGCTCTCTGCTTTCAAATGTGAAATCATTTGAAGTGAAGTTAAGGCTGTGGCAAGGACAACTGGAAGGGGGAAACACTGTGCACTTTCCCACCCTACAAGAACAAAAGCCTGATGTTACAACTGAATATGCTGGTAAGTGTTCAAAACTCATCCAGGCATTTGATGAGAGGTTTCATGATGTGAAAAATATACAAAAGGAACTCGATATGTTTGAGACGCCATTTAATGTGCAACCATCTGATGTGCAACCATCTGATGTGCCAGACAACCTCCAAATGGAAATAATTGAGCTGCAAAACAACAACGAGCTCAAAGCCAAGTACAACAACCTCTCTCTGCTGGACTTTTACAAACTGTATGTCCGTGCTGAGGATTTTCCCATCCTGAGGAGACATGCCCTGAAGTTTGCATCTCTGTTTGGGACAACGTACCGCTGTGAACAGTTCTTTTCAAAACTGACTCTTGCAAAGACTCGCCTCAGCTCAAGACTGACTAACTCAAACTTGAAAAACCAGCTTCGAGTAGCATCATCATCACTGCCAGCTGACATCAGACGCCTCGCTAAAGAAAAACAGTTCCAGCCATCGCATTAGGTGAGTCTACAAATGCAGCAATCATGAGGCTTAGTAACACAGCAGTTATAGACTTTCTTCGTCTTTTTTTCATCACTTGTTATGTGTTCATAATAGTATGGCCCTTGGAGGACTTTATAAAAATTGAAATGGCCCTTGATATGAAAAAGGTTCCCCACCCCTGCTTTAGAGGCAAAAGAGTAGTGGCTTTACTCCCTGCTTCCAGGGATACTTCTTTTGGAGGTTTTCTGAACATGTCTGCCTGGGGGCTAGACCTAGAGCTTGCTGGAGGGATTATGCATCTCATCTGGCCTGGGAATGCCTCAGAATCCCCCAGAAACAACTCGAAAGCGTTGCTGGGGGAAGGATTTTTGGAATGACCTGCTTGATCTGCTGCCTCTACCTGGCCCCGGACAAGCGGAATAAAATGGAGGAATGGATGGATGAATATCCCTTATACTACAGTTACATTCATTCTCATCAAGAAATGAGAGCAAGTCTGAGTGACTGTCCAAGAAAGATACCAGAGAGAGAAACAAGACCCTTCCGACTCCTCTGAAGCAGTTACAAGCTTCAGCTGCTGAGATAGGAAAGGCTGTGTATACTGTAGCTTCATGAAGGAGTGGCAAAGTCAAAGCTTCATGAAGGAGTGGCAAAGTCAGGGCTTCATGAAGGAGTGGCAAAGACAAAGTTTCATGAAGGAGTGGCAAAGACAAAGCTTCATGAAGGAGTGGCAAAGACAAAGCTTCATGAAGGAGTGGCAAAGTCAAAGCTTCATGAAGGAGTGGCAAAGTCAG
Source organism: Acanthochromis polyacanthus (assembly GCF_021347895.1). Classification (NCBI taxonomy): domain Eukaryota; kingdom Metazoa; phylum Chordata; class Actinopteri; family Pomacentridae; genus Acanthochromis; species Acanthochromis polyacanthus. The sequence continues at coordinate 5,236,539 of NC_067132.1, read as the reverse complement.
GGCTTCATGAAGGAGTGGCAAAGACAAAGTTTCATGAAGGAGTGGCAAAGACAAAGCTTCATGAAGGAGTGGCAAAGTCAAAGCTTCATGAAGGAGTGGCAAAGTCAGGGCTTCATGAAGGAGTGGCAAAGACAAAGTTTCATGAAGGAGTGGCAAAGACAAAGCTTCATGAAGGAGTGGCAAAGACAAAGCTTCATGAAGGAGTGGCAAAGACAGAGCTTCATGAAGGAGTGGCAAAGACAAAGCTTCATGAAGGAGTGGCAAAGACAGAGCTTCATGAAGGAGTGGCAAAGACAAAGCTTCATGAAGGAGTGGCAAAGACAGAGCTTCATGAAGGAGTGGCAAAGACAAAGCTTCATGAAGGAGTGGCAAAGACAGAGCTTCATGAAGGAGTGGCAAAGACAAAGCTTCATGAAGGAGTGGCAAAGACAGAGCTTCATGAAGGAGTGGCAAAGTCAGAGCTTCATCAAGGAGTGGCAAAGACAGAGCTTCATGAAGGAGTGGCAAAGTCAGAGCTTCATCAAGGAGTGGCAAAGTCAGAGCTTCATGAAGGAGTGGCAAAGACAAAGCCATTGTTGATGAAAAGATCGTACTAAATCTTGACTAGAACTCAACAGAAGGCATGTGGGAGAATCTGAAGTCATCAGATGAGGCATTATGTTTGGCAGACAACATCATAACGTGGGAATGCTTCTCAGTACCTTGACGACTGGTAAAGGCAGAAGGTCAGATTAATGCAGAAAAATATTAGTAAATCCATGACAGCGTGATGCCATCTAGAAGAGAACTTGGTGAGATTTGTTTTCTAGTTTGACACTAAACCAGCCAAAGCTATACAGGACCAGTTTAAAGACAACAAAATGAATTTTAGGGAATGGTCAACTCAGAGTCTGGACCTCAGCCCAACTGAGAATTTGTAACTGAAGTCGAAAAGAGCTGATGACTCATGATCCCTGTGCAACTGACAGAGCTGGACCAGAAGAAGGGGGAAATACTGTAAAAAGTGACTTGAAGTTAGGGAATAATTCAATTTTCTAAATAATTAATATTATTTTAATGAAATCTGTATTCACCTTGAGATAGAAAAACTAAAAAAAACCAAACAAACAAACAAAAAAAAAACACTAACTGACCATGATTTAATGTTAAAAAGTTTAAATGGGGAAAACTTCCAATGGGAGTGAATACCGTTAATAGGCACTGCATGTTGTCCATGTCAACTGTGAGGAGCCCACTGGAAACATGTATTTAGGATCAAAATAAATGAAGCAGCTAACTGAAGACGTGCCCCTGCTAGATTCTACAGAGTAACTTTAATCTCAGAAGGGGCTCAAAACTATTTCACAGATAATTTTGGATCTTTGGTATGCATATCATTCCCTTGGTGTTTTTGACAAAGAACCTTCAAAGTACTGTCATTGGCAGCCTCATAATCTCAGGACACAGTCACCTCCTGTGAGATGCAATCAGCCTGAAGATGCACTCAGCTCTGTCAGAAGGACCAGTTGGTAATCAGAGCCCTGAAGCAGCTTTGTGACAATTAGCCTTGCGATTACACTTCAGTCTTATGTGCAAGCTACTTCCAGTCCCTGTAGAGCAGTTTGCTTCTTGTGTGTTCATTTCATGTTCTTTTTCATAAAGTAAACAAAGTTGAGATGACAGAAGAGTTTACTTTTCAAAAGCCAAGTAGCACTTGTTGTGAGGTAAAAAACAGCATAACACATTTCAGACTATGCAGCAGGCACTGGGCAACATTTACACTTTGTGTCTTTGTCAGTTTGTAATCAAAGTAAAAGAAGACAGAACTGATGTCTGATCCACAAGAAGTTGATTTTCCTATGAAAAACTGAAAAACTCCATAACAGTTCTGAAATTATTCTTATGTACAAACAAGGTCAAATGCAAAAGTCATGAATAAGATCCAGGGATGTGAAATGGAGACAAGATAACATCCCTTTTTTTAAAGCAATCACCTGATTTGTTCATCTAGACTGCCACAGTCTTTGTTATTCCACCAACAAACACAGCGGAGTTACTGTCTGTCTGTCTGTCTGTCCGTCCGTCCATCCGTCTAACTGTGAGCAACATTTCTCAAAAACAGAATGATGGATTTGGATGAAATTTTCAGGGAAAGTCAGAAATGACTCAAGGACCAAATGATTAGATTCTGGCAGAGATGCAGCTCATAGTCTGGATCCATGGATTAGTTAAAGATTTCTGTATCATTGCCAGATAGCAGCACGGTGTCACTGTAACCATGACAACAAGTGAACATTACATCAGCTGATTGTGATCCTACTACAAATCCACCTCTGAGGACTTATCAGGACTTATCCATCAGAAATGATCCAAGGAACAACTGATTAATTCCCGTCACCCGCAACATATTTAGGTCACGCAATTCTGTATCCGTACATAATATACACATGCAGAACACACACCTGTGCTCAGCATAAGGTCAGTTTGTTTGTGGTACATCTATATTAAATGGACATGTTCCATGTTAGTGTGATTTCTGATCATCAATTACTAATAAATAAATGCTGCATTTTTGACATATGGGGGACTGAGCAGCCTTGGAGGAGGACTGCACTCTGACTGCTTTTCTTGTTCTCTTTGAGGAGGTGATAATGATCATGTTGGTAGCGTGTAAATATTCCACATTTTGTAATCACAAGAGATTAGTAACTGTGGACCTTTTGTTTTCCTGTTTGATGGTAACGGTCGACATAGGGCTGTGGTTTTGTGTCAGTGAATGGAGTTAAATGTAGTGTGGTAAACTGCTGTTTTCCTGTGGTGCACTGAGGATTTTTTTTCGGCTTCGCTGGCTTGGTACAGTATCTGCTGTACTCCCTGTACACCACAGTGGGAGGAGAGGTAGTAGCGCACTGCAATTTTTGTGTCAAGAACCATCTTGCATGGTCCACCGCTCGCCTGCTCAGTGTGCTCACGCCTCCCTAGAATCACACAACCCTCTTTTTTCACATTATTGTTCATTTTTCTACCATCCAGAAAGTATTGTTCCTGTTACAACATTAATGCTAGTCATAACAAAAATTAAAGCGGGTTCTTACTAGCTAAGAGCTGGATGTTAAATGTTAGGAATCCAGCGTCAGACTGGTACCAACCTCTGTGCATCACATCAAACCTTCCAGTTTCTACTGTAAATGATGGATGAACCCACTGAAAAATCATCAGTTAATCTCTCTGCTGCTCTAAAATTTAGTCCTGGGGTGTCAAACCCATTTTAGTTCATGTTTCTGAGTTTGAACTTATTTTTCTTAAGAAATGTCAGGTTGTTTATGATGTTTTGTCAAAAAATAGTTCTTAAATGTGAACATTTTCAGAATGCACATTTTTGCACTAAAACGAAGTAAAAATGTGGAGTTGTTATGTATAGGTTATTATGCTGTGGTTTTACTGGTCCGGTCCACCGGAGATCAAACTGGGCTGAATGTGGAACCTGAACTAAGATGAGTTTGGCGCCTCTGATCTAAATATAAAAGATTTTCTTTCCAGTCAAATGTCATCTGAAGTGACACTAGCAAATGTTACGTATCATGTTTCTATGGCGTCCCACAGCAAATGAACAGACGGTGAAACACTAGTCTGCCTCCTAAATACACCGTCTGACAAGCAGCTTCTGAAATCCTCACGTCTGTTTGGACTGTTTGCAGATCAGTCAAACCATTATTCAGGTTTGTGGCATATTCCTCACAGGGCTTTCCTTTTCACACCAGGTGCCAGCCATTCATCAATAAACTTTTTCAATAGACACGCTTTATTAAATTTTTCACTCTTTAAAATGTCACCGGCTTTCATTGGCAGGGCTGAGTGTCACTTGTAATGCAGCGAGTTATTGTCAGAAAATACAGTAAAAACTGAACACAAAGTCATTCATTGCTCATATGAGGTTTCCTCACTGAAACCAAGCAGTGCTGACTCTCCAGGTGAATATATGGCTACTGTCAGTCTGTAAAAAAATGGGCATTTTGTTCAACCCTGTCTCCCTAAAATTACATTCCCATAACTAACAGTTTCATTCAGCAGACACTTCAGTCCAAAGCAACCTACAGAGTAGATACAGCACAAGAGTCCTCACTGGACAACTGCTCCTTGACCAGGATTGGAAACATCGATCTCCTGCACTAAAATCACAGATGCTAAACACTGAGTTCATAACTGATTTCTTAATTGTGTTCTGAAAGACATGCTTTCTCCTGGTGAGGTAACAGTACAGGGAAATGTTAAAACTTTCAAACACACAGAATTTCCATCCAGGAAACGGGGATCCATGTTTCATGTCTGAAAATAATGATCTCACATAAGTTTTGGTTTCACTCACATGAACACCAAAATATACTTGTTTGGATCTGAGACTGCAGCCAGCAGGGGGCGACTCCTCTGGTTAGGAAATGTGTCTGACTGCATAGGAGTCTGTGGTGAGAAAACCAGGTCTGTTACCTCAGAAAGAAGTTTTTCTCATGATTCAGTCATTATTTTAAAGGCATTTTAAATAAAGTTTGATGCTCATTTTGTAAAATAAAAAGTAGGGTTGTGTGAGTGATTGACAGGTTGTTACTGTATGACTGTAAGTACCTCAGGGTCTCCTGTCAGATCCAGTCAGAACCTCACTCAATAAGTCTGGTTCTAGAGACCAAGATGATCAAATTCCAAACTGGTGGCTTCTATATTTGGGTAATATTTGGGTTTCTATATGCAGAGCCCTCCATAATTATTGGCACCCCTGGTTAAGATGTGTTCTTCAGCTTCTAATAAATTCATTTAAAAAAATAATAATAATATAGGACCACAATGAAAAAATAGGAAAATCCAATCTTTAATTCAAGTGCGTTTATTCAGTGGGGGGAAAAAAATCACACAAGAAATAATTCTTTTACATCAAATCATGTGTGCCACATTTATTAGCCCCCCTTATGTTCATATTTTGTACAACCCCCTTTTGCCAACAAAACAGCACCTAATCTTCTCCTATAATATATTTTTCTACAATTTTCAGTGTGAGAGTTTGCTTCTGCAATAAAAATAGAATTTATTTTAAGGTTTTTAACACATCTTAACCAGGGTTGACGATAATTATGGAGGGCGCTGTGCAGTATATATTATGCATATATAATTATTTATTTATTTTTCATTTTATTTATTTTAAAAATCTTCTTACATAATAAAAAGTATTACATTTCTTTTTTTTTGTCTTTATATATAATTTTGCCCATTTTTTTCTATATCTGGGTATTACAGGGTAAAAACTTGCATCTTCTCGGTCACCAGGGTGAGACATCCCACCTCATTTCATATGTAGACTAGTTGGTAGGAACACTTTAATTAAAAATGGCAAAAAAAAAATAAATGTTAAGAAGTGTATTTGTGATATGTTGAAAAGATATCTGAAGAAACAGGAAATGCATTTTTCTCCCCCAAAAATTCCAAATGCAGTTTATTTGTATTGGAGAGTTATTTTTGAGGCAAAGTTTTCTTCTTTGATCTCTGAGTCTAAACACCTTCACAAGCCTTTATCATCAGTTACACAACTGCAGCATCAAGTTTAACTATTGCTGGACGATATAAAACCTACTGAGGTGCTGTGGAGGTCTTGTCCTGCTTTCAGGTTGTTGTCATCAGTCGGTAGTTATTTGGAGGATGGCTCACTGGACCTGATGTTTCATCTCATTAGTGTCACTGTTCGGGCCAGTCTCCATCGAGCAGCCCCAGCCTGGATCAGGTCAGGCAGCACACGTTGATGTTTTGAGGGCACACTATGATGGAAATAGACGAGGTTCTCTTAGGGTGAGAGCACGCATGTTACCACCGACTCAGTGCACACAATAACTAATGCACACACTTTCTCTCACACACACTTCCCTTCCTCTGCAGCTCCATAAAAAGCGTCCTCACCCTGGGATTCAGCTGATGAGTCATTAATTTACAGACGTCTCCTGTGTACAAATACCCAACATGCTTTTGACAGTAACCTGTTAATTCTGCCCAGAGCTCCACTCCACAGAATGGGATGCTGCATTTTTCATCTTCATACAAATAATCTCCCTCCTCCAAAACAGCCCAGCAAACAAATGAACATGAATATGTGATACTGAGTTGTTCCAGTTGTTCAGGGACAAGAACTGTAGAGAAAATGCAAAGTCTTCACCAATAATAACACAGTCGGTCATATACTGTATACCGTTCAAAAGTTTGAATTCACTCAGAAATGTTATTATTTTGAAAGAAAATCAGTTTTTAAATCCAGTGTAGACATAGTTAATGTGGTAAATGACTATTGTAGCTGTAAACGTCTGATTTTTAATGGAATATCTCCATAGGGGTACAGAGGAACATTTCCAGCAACCATCACTCCTGTGTTCTAATGCTACTTTGTGTTAGCTAATGGTGTTGAAAGGCTCATTGATGATGAGAAAACCCTTGTACAGTTATGTTAGCACATGGATAAAAGTGGGAGTTTACATGGAAAACATGGAATTATCTGGGAGACCCCAAACTTTTGATCAGAAGTGTATATTTATAGTATATTGTTTACTAGAGTTTGCTATATTTTTACTGTATTTTGTAATTGCATTTTATTATATTTTTCTGTATTTTTGTTATATTTTTACAATATTTTACTATGTTTTATTATATGACTTTTACCATTTTTTACTCCATTTTCACTGTAATGGTACTATATTTTTACTGTATTTTAGCTATTTTTATTTATTTTTACTGTATTTTATTACTCTATCGTTTAAAAGTTTGAAAATGAAAGGCATTTGGACACCCCTGCCTGAGGCCTGCTGAATATTAACACCACTTTCTTTCATTCACTGATAGAAAAGCTAACATACACATCTAGATTGTGCTGCAGAACACATATGCTGATAAATTCCTGCAGCTGAAGGAGTGCCATCTAATGGTGCAGACACATTTGGAACGGTGTATTCTGAGTTTACCTTCATTCACTGACAAACACATGCAGGCTGCTACAGAACAACCACAGAGCATCCTGGTGTTTGCTTACAGCTCAGTAATCTGCTCGTTTATACAGGAGACATCAGACTATCAGAGCTCATTAGAGTCATCACCTCCTTTTGTAGTTTTTTTCAACCTTTTATGTTTTATTATTGAAATGCATTTGAGGATGTGACTGATTTGATGAGCCAGGTAGCAGCATGAGAGAGAACAGAAGCATCGCTGCTGAGTGATCATTTCCCTCGGTGGAAACCATTGTCTGTTTCTGTTTCAGCCTCCTGATCACCTGTGTCCAAACTCAGTGGATTTATCACTGCAGTTAAAGTCTTACTGCTATAATCTGTGTTTGTGATGCATGTAGCCGTCGTATTCAGCTGCAAACAGAACCACTGGACACTTGTTGGAAGTTCACTGTTCGTCTAAGCCTGCAGAGGACTAAACTTCAATCACATGGTCACAGCAGACAAAGACTTCCTGCTTCAAGAGCAGCAGGGATATTATTCAGCAGCTAGGACTCTCTTCTGTCCTCTCTTGGCTCTCTGGAAACCGAGCAGTGAAGATCAATTGGGCCTATTTTCATTATTAGAATTATAATTTTGAAAAGAAAACCCTACGTTGAGTCGTTCCCTTCTGACCTCTACCATGCAGGAGAATGGAGCTATGAGCTTCCTCTTCATCCTCCCTCCTCTCACTGTGTCCATGTCTCTGCTGAACACCACATGCTGATGCTGAGCAGATATTAAATGCAAGATAAAACAGGGAAACGAAGCGCTGCCACTGAGGCTGGAGGCTCTATGAAAATGACTGATGGACTTTCATCATATGGAAGAACTCCCGTCTCTACTCTGAAATGCTCAGTAAACTTTAAACTTCTGCTGAGGGAAGTGGCAGTATAAAATGTGATCAGATCTGGTCTATCAGAAAACACACAGTGAGAGTGTGGCCGGCTCTTGTGGCTGCATGATTAGATCATTATCCTGCTTGCCTGTGGCTGCTCTGAATAAATCATTATGTGCTGTACACCCTGGTCCGCCTTACAAGTCACTTGTTTGGTCGTTTTTGACACATGCAGATCTTTAATTATTTGGAATGATTGGATTTCTGCTCTGATTGAAGTCGGGGAGAGCGACTTAAGGTCTCTGGGAGGTCTCCAAATGGACAGTAGGAATGTTGAGGATGTAAGTTGTCTAATGAGTGAGACGTCAATCAAGCACTCTGCCAGACAGCTGGGTAATAAGTGAAACCAGCTGAGGGAGTGTTGACTGGATATAGGGGTTCTCTAAAGAAGAAAGAACTGTAATATCGATGCTGCCTGACACGAATGTTATTATACCAATGGAAATGAAACCAGTTGCCAAGGGAATATACAACAACGTGAAATGCTCCAAAACTGCAGCAGCGTACATTATGTCTACAAAGAGACTGTAAGACTTCCAAAAAAAGTACCAATCACATCATGTCATTGTTCTGTAGTCCTCACAGAGTGGACGAGGACAGGTACAGACTGAGGACGACAGAGATCAAGAGACAGGAAAACAGAGTCTTCATCCACGAAAAAACATGCAAAATACAAACTACTGGTTACAAAATACATTCGAACTGAAACGAAACAAAAATCACGAGACATAAAAACACCCGGTACTGCTAGCTGCTTTGCACAATAAACTAAACCAAAATCGTTTTAATTTTGCTCTGTAGCCAGACCCCAAAATGTTACAAATTTATCTTAAAAATGTTAGCCTATTTGCTAATTAGCAGTAAACAGAAAGTACAGCTGGGGCTGACAGAAATGTCCTTAATACTGCCAGTATTTACCTTCAGCCGGCTATTTCTGGCTCAAACTCCAGGCAGCTTTCTCCTCCTTCCTCATCCTCCATCTTACACTGAAGATCTGAATTGTGCACTAAAGCAGGACTGTTTGTTTTTTCAGTGAATTCATTTTAATGAGTGAGCTCAACGATCTTCCTACTAATGTTACATTAACAGAGTTTTCCTTGTTGCTGTTTTTCAGGGACACTTTAGCTGCATTCTGAGCTCAGCACCACCCAAGATCATTGGGATTGGTTTAAAGAAATACTCAAAGAAAACTGCATTAGTGTCATTCCATGTTTTTATACTTTTTGTATGCACATTTTGAATATTTTTCTAGTTACAGTTTTTCAAAGTGTGGAGAAATTTTGTGCTTTTAATTTGCTCTTTTCTCCACCATCTGTTAAGCTCTCATAACTTCGTCTTACGTTAAGCCCTATTAAAAACTGAAAGTCACTGAATTCTAAAAACCAAATTCCTTGTGCCATAATCCAAAGCCAAAAGATTATTTTTGTTCAGCGCACGTTTAAAAAGTTTTGGGCACCAATGTCATGGGATTAATCATCATTTCTACAGCAAAACGAGCACTAACACTGATGTGTCATTTGTTTTCTGATAAATCATTGCAAGAAAAGAGATTTTGTCCCTAAAATGTGACATCTGGAGTACAAAAAAATGTTAGTTTGGAGTTTCTAACAGACCTCAGAGATGTTGTCATCACTGAAGAGTCCACATTCCTAAGTTTTGGTAAAATAGCACAAATCAAAATGCATGAAGGTCAAATTTAGCACGGCTTTCGTAAATGCACCCATGTTTTAGTCCAAATTTAAAGAATTTGAGGGGTCAGATTTGAGGCAGTGATCACCACTAAACTGATTTCTCATTGCTGATTCACCCCGATGTTACATGAAAAAAAAACAACAAAAACTAATCTGAAGTAACGTGTGTGTAGTTAAAGGTTCCTGTTGAACACGAGACTAGTGTTCCACAGTCATCCATCCCTGTTTGCCAGTTCAGGGAAGAATGCCAGAAACGTCTGCAGCCTCTGAAGTCACATCATACTAAAACGAGTGAATGTGATGGAGGATGATCTGGAGCCACAAAACAAACCAAGGCAGAAACAAAGCTGCTTTACACCTCTTCCTATGCTTCCATTCCACATGGAACACTCCACACAGATTGACACTCTCTGCTGGAAACCATCACTGTTTTCATAATTTAGCCTATTTTCCAAAGTGCTGGGTGAAAGTGGCTGTACTCATGGTCAGGTTACACCCCGTCAACACATACGCACATATGCTGAATAGCTTCCTGTCCTTCATGTGAGGATGATAAAAGAGTAAACCAAAGTATGCAGCGCTCCTTCCCCCATCCTGTTAGGGCTCATATCACTCCACTTCCATTTTGAGTGACACTCAATTTGAAGTGTCAGTAATGTATTGGAAAAGGCCATTCACAGGCGAGGATCCACAGCGAGAGAGGATAAAAACTGTAACTATCCTGGATTCACTTCTCTCCATCATCAGTTCACATTCACATGACCCATTAGCAGCCAGCTGTTGCCACACATGCTGTGTGTGCTTAATGTGAATAAAGAAGTGCAGAAGTCCATGAAGAAATGTTTATAATAATATCTAATACAAAAAGGCTTTTTTAGAACTGCTGATCCCACTGAGGATCAATACTCCGTCTGCACTCTGCTGAGTCCCAGCAAAGTCATACTTTTGGCAACTTTGCCTTTGATGGATAGTTTCAGTTGAGATAGACAGGAAATGTGGAGTTGGTGAGCAGTGGAACGACATTCAGCAAAAGTCCAGATGACTGCCAGTCTAACTGGAGTCACTGCTGATGAGGTGGTTTGCTCTCTAATCCTTCACTCATCAACATTCCCTGATATCCAGCAAAGTGAAGCAAAACATTTTTAAGAAAGCACTGCTTTGCAATCAGGCTGCACAGTGGATGGTGGTTAGCACTGTCGCCCTGCAGTTCACATCCTGGCCTTCCTGGGACCTTCCTGCATGCAGTCTCCATGTTCTTGTGGCTGTTCTCCAGGTTCTCCAGCTTCCTCCCACAGTCCAAAAACATGCTGAGGTTCATTGGTGATTGTTACGACCCGGCTGTCTGGGTCCTAACAATGACCATAGCAAAAGAAAATAAACAACGCTAAGTTACAGAGTGGTAGTTAGGATTTATTTTTAAAGCGGAGTATTTAGAGAGTAAAAAACACAAGAGAGGGGATTAGAAGCAAAATTGTGCTGCTGAAACCAAAGAAATAAATAAAATCGAATTCAACCTACTCTATGAGGGTGATATGACAAAATAAAAGAAAAGATGACAGATACAAAGAAACCTGTAAACCAAAACACATGCTTTGTATTTGTTTTGTTATATTTTTGATCTGTTAAAGCTGTTTTATCTGATTTGACATTAAGAATATGCATCTGGACAGTGAATTTTTCCTTTCCTTTCCTTTCCTTTTCCATTTCAGCATTTCTTTAATTTGAGCTCATCTATTATCGGCTCTTTTTTATTGGATGGTTTGTGCAGTTATAGATCCACAAGTGGGATGTTTGCCATCTGACATTCTACTTTACTGGTGGACCAGGAAAAATCTTATCAACAAAAAGCAATCCAGATGAAAAATAAAATAAAACAGCTTCTGGAAAAATACAATCAAAACTGAAATCACTCTAAAACACAAGATAGAAAATAACCAACAAAATGAAGTAAATTTCTGTAAACACATTTTATCAGTTAGATTTTTCTGTTGTTCTTACATGCTCACTGTGACAGTGTTGATATGCAGCAGCTTTCATATCTTTTTCTGCTTCTCTTTTTTATATAGAGTCATTTGCTTATTAGCAATAAACACAAAGTGTGGCTGAGGCTGATCTTAATGTCATTAGTTCTGCTGCTGTTTAGCCATAAAGCAGACTACTGCTGGAAGCCGGCCTCATGGTGGTGTTGGATGAACAGACTGTCGGACAGCTGAACCGCTACATTCAGGAGGACAGCCTTCTTTGTTTACTCCGTTTCCTTCACTGCTGTAGCCAACAGTTCTCCTTGATGTCCTTCAAGTGAACTTTTATGTCTCACTAACTTTAGTATTTGAACTCAACCCAAAGTAAAGCTGGCTCTTTAGACAAAATCTCACTTGCTGTCAGATGTTAATATTAGATCAGATATAGAGGACGACTTAGATTCTTGGTCCAGGGGAAGAAGGAGGATGTTTCAGAAAGCCCACAGCACACTTCAGTCTGAGCAGCAGAATCCTTTGTAGAAACTCTCCAGCACACACACTGACCAGACTTATCATTCCATCTGTGATGGTTCTACGTCAATATAGTGTGTGGGTGACGTCCATCTCCAAGTGAGAAGAATCACACCCACTGAGTACATCCATCTTGGTGGCCAATCAATAGATTTATACTGTAAAACCACTCAGTGTCATAAGACAAGGTCAGCAGGAGTTATTAATGCTTCTGACATGCACTGATCAGCAGCAGGAACATTCATCAGACCCAGCTCTGTTCTGAGATCTGCACACATGCATAAAGAAACTGATCTTCAAGCTCCATGTCCACCCTGGACACCTTTTGGTCTTTTTTTTCTTCACATCTATCTGACAAAGCAGACACACTTCTAGTTTGCATAACTGGTCACAGTTTGATGTGTAACTATCGATTGTTCATGAACCACTCAGGGGCAAACAGAGGATGCTTATCACATGCTAAGGAATGGTTTTGGTGCCAGTCTTAATATCGACATGCAAACTGCATGATGGCTGGAGAAGTCGGATCCAAAGAGGCAAAATGAGGTAACACTTCAAGTTTGACTTTGTAGAAATTCTCTGCACATCTTCTTATTCAGTTTAGCTGCTAACAACACAAAGAACATCATCAATGCTCATGGTGTGGAATAGCATGTCAGACTAAATTATAACTATTGACTGGTTTACAAGAAGGTTCTGGGCTCAAACCTGCTAGTCTGCAAGGACCAGTCTCTATGGAGCTGGTAAGTTCTTACATGCATGGTTTATTAGTTCCTGGTTCTGAATTGGCTGTAGGTGTGTGATTGTGATGGTTGTCTGCCTCTGAACTGAGGACCCATCTAGGATGTACCCGGTGTCTCACAGCCCTGGGATGCAGTCTCTTTGTGATGCTCTCTAAAATAAACAAAAAATAAGAAAAGAAAGAAAGACTAGAGCTACAGGCTTTTGATAGACAGATGGATGGGACTGTCATAAAAGGTGTTATAGATGTTCACGGCACCCTGAGGATGAATCCTATCAGACTGGGTTTTCAGATGATGCCACCATGTTGACTTTAGCAGTTAGCATCTTCCTGTTACTATGAACAGCTTCACAGAGCTGCTAACTTGGACTCTCAGAGTCAGACTTAGTAAGTAAATGACAATTGGGCGGTGGGGTTTTCATTAAGTTTGCAGTTGCATTCTCCACGTATTCAGTGGCTGATTTAAAGCAGAAGCTCATCACACAGTCAGCTCCTGAGCTGAACCTGGTGCTGCCCTCCAGACACTCTCTGTGAGCAAAGAGCTCATAACTGCAACGGGATGAGATCACTGAGCTCAGAAAAGAAATAACAATGCAGTGATCTTGATCATAAAATATTTTCTTTGACTGCAGTTCAAGTCAACTGTTGGGCTATTCCTCAAAACATTACACAAAAAACCGCAGAACAGTGGTCTTATTAGGAGGCAACCAAATGGAATTCTGGAGTTTGTATGTCTGACTGCAGAAGTATTTTGCAAAGTTTAGTAAGATGTAAGAAAAGTCTCCTGTGTTTTTCCTCTCTGAATCAGATGACTCTGGCTATAGAGTTAATTCATTTGATAGGCAAACAGCCAGGTATTGGCTTTGAATGTGCTGACTGCCAGCTAGGTGTTTGCTGTCAGTGTGTGTTTCTGTCTGTGACAAACTAATTAAATAAAGTACAAACTGGAATATCTTTACAGACAGTCCACCCTTTTTCTAGGAGGCAGGAGAGAATCTAAGATGACGTTTTTACCGGTGAGTTTCCATTTCTGCCTGACTGTCTCTCTGACCTGAAATGAATTGCCTACCAGAAAAGAGAAAATACATCATTACAGAGTTCAGTTCAAATAAATGGCAGTGGCATCCAACGAGGGGCTATTTTCTCTGCCTGGCCCACTCTTCATACATCTGTGACTAACTCACTGAGACAAGACATCTTCTGTCATGCATATTCGCTGGGCATCAATCTCAACAATCCTCTCACTCTAATGCTGTCTCCCCTCTGCTCACGGAAATAGGGCTTTGTCAATACCAATGAGAGAAACCCTGAGAAATCATCAGGGCGATGCTTCATGCATTTTAAGCTCTCTTTTTCCTCTCTGTCCTTTCTTCCCTCCTCTCTTCCCCCCACTGCCTTTTCACTTCAGAATCCATTTAACATTTTGAAAATTTGATGCTTTGTTTAAGCATTTAGGGAGTGAAGTTTAGACGGAAGTACTCTTTAATGACTCAAATGGTCTGAGGTTTAGTTCGGGTGAACAGTTGGGCAAAATAATGATTCTTACTGCTGAAGTCAGCCTGATGGAGCCTCTTCCCCTTGTGTATCCAGATGTTGCTGCATATTGTTAAGGATGTACAGCTCAGAATTTTAGATTCCAACAGTAAGCATTTCATCTGTGGTTCTGCCAGCTGCTCTCTCAAATGCTGATCCCTAATTACACACAGAGCCATTAGCAGTGTCTTAACTCCCACCTTAATTCTTCCCTCCAGTGACCTTGTATGCTATTTAAAAAGGTGTTACTTTATGAGCTGATGGCTTACATCTCCTTACCCCATTCTTCCCCTATAGGAAACGTAGTGTGATGCAACTAAACATAAATCTGACTGGTAGGAGACTAATGAAGATGAAGTTTCAACTCTTTATTCCACCTTAAGGACGCTTGACATTCATGGTGAGGTGCTAAATGTTGTGACGACTGCTTTGAATTCCTTGTATTGTTCCATGTTCTTCTCCTTGTTGTTGTGCCTCTGAAACTACTGGTTTATCACGGTGAAGCCCTCCTGCAAAGACCCTTTTAAATGTCTTATCAGGTGCTGAGACACGCTATTTATGAGCAACCGTTCTGCCATTCATCACCTTTATCGTTCAGCTCATCTCGAGTCAAAATGACACGCTCTTCAATGACAATCCTCGAGTGTTTGCTCAAAGAAATGATCACAAACTGTGTTTCCACCAACCTCTTTTTATGCGCTTTTTAAATTTGCATATAAAACCCCTCAGTGGACATAGCTGATGTGGAAAAGTTGATAAAGCAATGAAAGAAAAAGGATTCAAAGAAAACTTTAAAACAGATGAACCTGTGTGTTGGCAGAGCTTCGGCATTCACTGAAGCTTCTAAAGAAATAAACTATCATGTTCTTTAAATTAGTACCGGAAACAAACCTAAATATTCAATTTCAAGTAATTTTTTTCACGTTTTTCTATTCTAGATTTAATGGCACCTAACTGGAGAATCAGCATTCACAGAGTTTCTCCAGAAAACTGACAAATTATTAAACATTGGTGTTATATCTGAGTGGACAGCTGACTGTATTACTCACTCTGATCCCAATCAGTTTAATAGTCTGACATGTTTTAATCTAGTATAGCGAAACCTCCAGCAGTTTTACCTTCTGGCTTAATGTTTGTTGTTTGACATGCAGTGTGACTGATGTCTGATCGAATGCTTTTGGCTGTTGGACAGTCGGTCATCACAAGTTCTGACCAGATGGCTGCAGTCTGAGCAGTTTCACTAACTTCAAGACATCTGTCCAGACATCCATGATAGGCTGCTGTGAACTTGTTTCAGTGTTACTGTGGTACGTGCAGCGGTGTACTATAACATCAAACTGTTCTGCAGAAAAAACACCATATCCGCCCTTTTCCAGTCATCTCTAATTCCGTTTTTTTGCTTCTTACTCTCAGTTTACAGTATTTTGTACTAAGCAATGCTGCATTTCTCTGTCTTGTTTAAATGGTCTCAGTGGTACCGATGTGACCAAAACAAACGTATTGCAGTGGAGTTCTCCCTACCTGTCTGTCACTAGAGGTAATACTGAGGCTTCCCTACCATCAATCACTAGCAGTGGTTAGCAGAAAGACCCTCATTGTTCAAGGTGCCTTTCACTCACACTACATGCTCGGTGACCTTTTAGACATTCCAGGCAGCTGGCAACACAACGGCAATTCATCTTCCTCCTTCACCATCAGAAACACTCCTGGATGACTTCACGGGCCGTATGGAAAAGCTGCGTGCCAAACAGTGGGCTCAGGATGGATTTTAAATGGTATGTAATTTTCACCTGGCCAAGAGGGAACGCTGCTGCCTGCCAAGCTAACCACTAGCTTAGCATGTCAGCTGTATAGCCGTGCTGAGGACATTTGAACAGTTGTCTGCCGTGATTTGTGGGCTCAGGGCTCCTGTGTCTCCAGCTGATGGCTAGCTCATCGCTAAAGGTCTGTAGGTTGTGCTGCTTTGGGGGAGTCTGAGCACACTGTACTGAACAATGCAGAAATCTAACTATCATGATCTTCCACTGCTGTGTTTGTGTTCCAGCTTACTAGAGGCTCACTTTAATTTGCCTGGGGACCAGACAGCCTTTATATTGTGTATTACAAATACACATAAAGTCAGTCTGGAACTGCTCCATTGAACCAAATCTAGCCCAGAGGCGGGACTACCGATCACAGCTTGAATTGGAGAGAGCCAATCAGCGTAACGCATGTGTGACGCAATCACTAAGCGACCTAACAATTGCCTTTCCGCCCAACCCGGTCTCACAGGGATTCGTGAAACTGTCACGTAAGTTTTAGTTTCGGTTTCGTGCGCACCTGCACGATTTCGTCATGTTTTTCGTGCCGCTCACCACGAAATGTTTTTCGCTGTGGTAATCACATCTGAAAGTGGTTTATACCGGCGGATTCATGACGATCCAAGCTGTCCATCGGCGTATACTGCTTGTGTGATCGCGTTTGCGGCCGCCGGCCGCCGGACATTCTTGAAATTCCTATGCAAATTGGTAAGTGTACCACCGGCTTATGGTTAGGTTATGGTTAGGGTTATGGTTAGGGTTATGTTTAGGGACGATGTCATGCAAAATATAGCGTTGGATTCGCCACGGTTTTACATTAAAAATATAATATACACATTCTTTTGAAATACGTTCTGAGTGGTACGAAAAGTCCGCCGTTTAAAATACATTGGTGTGCATTTCGTGGTGAGCGGCACGAAAAACATGACGAAATCGTGTTGGTGCGCACGAAGCCGAAACAAAAATTTACGTGACAGTTTCACGAATCCTCGTGAGATCGGGCTGTTCCGCCATGATGTTTTGTAGTTTTAACAGCTTCCTTCGCCGTACAGGGGTCCTGAGGAAAATCTAAGCTCTCCCTTTCAACAGTGGAGGGCAGCATTACGCATTCTATCGTACAGCCTGCCGGAATTAAAAATACATCCTTTTTAAAAAGAAAAGCTTTAAGAGCTGCTTCTTGTTGAGGTTTTAAGGACAAATTCAGCCCGTGCAAAACAGAGGAAAGCGCACGAGAGAAACCTCGCTCTGTTGCGGTCGCATCGTTAACTCCCGCCTCTGCTGCTCTGATTGGTTTGGTCTGATCTGCTCGGAGCTTGAAGACCTGTCAAAATGTGTCAATGGAGGAGGGCTAGACCGTATTCCCGTATATCCCTTATAACGGGAATACAGTCTAGCTAAGCTAGGCTACACTTTAATGTGCTACAGCAAAGTATTCTGTTCTGTCTGAGGGTTATAGTCCACCAGTGCTGGTTACTGGGTGTACCTTGTGTGAAAAAGAGACTACTTGGATGGATATTTTTACTAAGGATACATTCTACCAGTTAATTACGCCTGTTTAACGGCTATACAGGGGCTCAAAGAACTGGACGTACAAGGAGAAGTTTAACGCATATTTACTCTATCTGCTCTGTCTTTCCTGCACCAAGAGTTATCTGGAATATGCACTATTAATAGTTAAGGTGCTGTCAGCCAGCCTTCAGTCAGGATAAAGAGTGCAGGCAGCATTTTTCAGTACCTCAAATGTATTCACCTCCAAAGCCAACATCTCTGTTCTTTTAGCTCCTGAAACAGTTGGGGACTTTAAAAATGCAAGAAAAGACCAGAGAATATGACTTTTCTTGAGATTTTTTGAGATTCCTTGAATCCTTGATAATGGGAACTTGGCATCTGACATTGTAGGCAGCTATTAACATGTCACAACATTCACTGCCATGGGACATCAGCCGTGGCCCAGATGGGGGTACGAAGAGGGCAAACTATTAGCAAACACTAATAGAATAGTAAAGAGAGCTGTCTCAGTTTCTGCACTTCACTTACCACTATCTGCTGTCTCGGTCAGGTTGCTGCAGTTTCATCCCTGGGATTTGCAGTGAAGTTAATGCCTTCTGTCTGAAACACACTGAAGTGAGGTAAGCTTAGAAAGTCCAAACCTTCAGCAGCTATGAATGAAGCGTGGCTCTGGCATTCATCAACACCTACAGAAATCCTAATTTCCTGTCATTGTAGGGTATATTTTATAAAATGTTCACTGTTCAAAGCAGATTCTGAAAATCTTTTGTTGTTCTGCAGTCCACACAGCGTTCCTTAGAACTGCAGAAATATTGATGGTGGCTTGTTTTAACCACACTGAGGAAACAGACAGCACTTCTCCATTCTGAGCTGAGTGTTTTCTATATTGATAATATTTCAGTGTACTTGGCCCTGTTAACCACTGATCCAGTACACTCATTATCCTCTACGCTGTAAATCAAATTGTACTCCAGCGATTATCATTAGTTTTGTTTATGATCCCGTTAAATTAAATTTAAAAAAGGAGACAGTTTTGTTTACTTGTTTCTAGTTTCTGTTTGTATGCAACCACTTTTCAGACCCAACTTCATCTGAACTTTCTAGTAGACTTTCTGCATGATTCAGCCATGTTAAACCTGCCTTATTTGACTTTGTGGCCACTTGAAGGCAGAACAACAACCCGGCACTGAAACCACTTTATAAAGTTCATATATCTATCAGACAAGGAGTAACAGGATCATTCATTTCATGCAACAGGACTGATCTGAATCTAATCATGTTTTTGTATCTAGCTGTAAAAACTCAGCTGGATGCTGCTATGTTTACCATCGAGCTGTTATCTTTGTCTGTCTACAGTTTCCACATTTTTGACTCTTAGAGCCCAACAGATGCATTTTGTGTCCAGAATCACATCCTTTCTTCTTGGTTGGATTGCTCTCACAGTATTTATTGCAGTGAGGTTTAGTGGAAATAAAACTACATGACCTGACCTTTCAAACAATGCCAGATGGGCAAAGAAATTTGGATGTGCAGCAAATGTAGTCATCGTGCTAACCTGCATACTGTCTGTTTTATTAACACACAGTCCTCAGTCCTTCACAATCACAAATGCTCAGTGTTTTAAGTTTACTTGTAGCCATGGAAAATTACAAATAACTTCACACTGATGTGAAATGTTCATTCCAACTTAAACTATAAATCTATATTTGTCCTTGAAATTTTCCTCCCGTCTTTAGTTTAATTTCAACAGACTGCTGCTCATACAACATAAGTTAGCATCGGGCTTAATAGAGTCTTCTGGACTTCAGCTGTTTTGAACCTGGCTATGAGAGAATTCATTCATTCTTTAGAGAAGCTTCACATGAAATTTATATTAACTTGTATACGCTGAAGCTCCTGGGAGTGCTAATCTGGTGATGTATACAAATTGCTTTATTGTAAAAACTTGAAAAGTCTCCCCACTCAGACCGGCCTGCTGTGTGGCTGAATGTTAACCTAACCTTGGTGCCATTCAGCTGAGACTGGTGCATGAAAAAGAAAAGAAAACTTAATGAAAACATTGAATGGCCTTTATTCTCCAACAAGGGAGCACAAAAAACAGGCAAACTAATTTATTCTGTTTGTGCTCACACATATAACACTAAATCAATATTCTGCAAACAAAGTACTGCACATGCTATCCCTGTTGTGCAATTATGAAAGTCAAATGCAATCACTGAGCAATTACCTACGTCACCTCTCCTAGCTGAACTGCTCGGCAAAACAGACATTGTTGGTCATTTTTACAATAGTTTGGTTGTTAGATTCAAGATGCTTAATTGAACAGACACAGCCGCCAGCCAAACTAATCATCTAACAAAGAACTGCAGTTATGGCCGGCCTGACCGATAAACTGGACAACATAATCCAATAACCTGTTACGATGTTATGTCCAGTTTTTTCTTATCATAGGATGCCACAAAGACCGTCATTCAACAGTGCAGTCTTTTGTGAAGCTGCTAGTCAGTGGCTGGTGATGCTGTGCTAAATTGGATTATACTCTCAGATGGAGAAGTTATTGTAAGACTTCTATTATCACACCTTCTGTACAGGCAGGGAGTAGTTTTCACTCTGTTCCACATGTCCTGTGTCCACCGGTTGAAGCTTACTTTGGCATTGAACAGCTCTGTCTATGCAGTAATGCTTCCTTCATCTGTCTGTAAAGTAATGGCTCTCTGGCTGTCAGCAAACACACATTATTAGCTAAGGGATGAAGATCTATTCACAAAGCTGCTTAGAAAAACTTTAAGCAACAAACAAGTAATGAACTGAGAGGAGGACTGGGTCATAATTCATCATCCAGCTTCCTCAGTGATTAGCTGACAGGTGACCAGTGAACTTTAAATTAGGAATTAAATGATTAAAACAACAACACACTTAATTTATGGATAAGTCAAAATAGGTATGAAAAGAGATGGACAACATAGGTACACAAGACTGATAGAAATCTCAGTTTTGCATAATAGGCCCTTTGCGGAATCCAAAGAGTGAACTGAAGACACTGACAGCAACTAGTCCTCCTACTAAACTGCATTTTTATTTATAGAACATACATGTTCTGCTCTGTTAAATCTGGTAATGATGTATCACAAACACGATTCAAATCAGCAGACTGTATGGCTTTTATTTCACTGCTTTATTGTTGCTCCTTTTCAGCCAACCAGTCACATATATATACACACGTGGACAAAATTGTTGGTACCCCTCAGTTAAAGAAGGAAAAACCCACAATTCTCACTGAAATCACTTGAAACTCACAAAAGTAACAATAAATAAAAATTTATTGAAAATTAAATAATCAAAAACAGCCATCACTTTTGAATTGTTGATTAACATAATTATTTAAAAAAACAAACTAATGAAACAGGCCTGGACAAAAATGATGGTACCTCTATAAAAGATTGAAAACTATTTGACCAGAGTGACATGATTAACTCAGGTGTGTCATTTAATTGACATCACAGGTGTTTCCAAACTCATAATCAGTCAGTCTGCCTATTTAAAGGGAGACAAGTAGTCACCCTGCTGTTTGGTGAAAAGGTGTGTACCACACTGAACATGGACAACAGAAAGCGAAGGAGAGAATTGTCCCAGGACATCCGAAAAAAAATGATAGACAAACATCTTAAAGGTAAAGGCTATAAGACCATCTCTAAACAGCTTGAAGTTCCTGTGACAACAGTGGCTCATATTATTCAGAAGTTCAAGACCCACGGGACAGTAGCCAACCTCCCTGGACGTGGCCGCAAGAGGAAAATTGATGACAAATTGAAGAGACGGATCGTTGGAATTGTATCCAAAGAGCCCAGAGCAACCTCCAAAGAAATTAAAGGTGAACTCCAAGGCCAAGGTACATCAGTGTCAGATCGCACCATTCGTCGTCGTTTGAGCCAAAGTGGACTTCATGGGAGACGACCAAGGAGGACACCACTGCTGAAAAAAACTCATTAAAAAGCGAGACTGGAATTTGCAAAAATGCATGTTGACAAGCCACAAAGCTTCTGGGAGAATGTCCTTTGGACAGATGAGACCAAACTGGAGCTTTTTGGTAAGGCACATCAACTCTATGTTCATAGACTCAAAAACCAAGCATACGAAGAAAAGAACACTGTCCCTACGGTGAAACATGGAGGAGGCTCAGTAATGTTTTGGGGCTGCTTTGCTGCATCTGGCACAGGGTGTCTTGAAAGTGTGCAAGGTACGATGAAATCTGAAGATTATCAAGGCATTCTGGAGAGAAATGTGCTGCCTAGTGTCAGAAAGCTTGGTCTCAGTCGCAGGTCATGGGTCTTCCAACAGGACAACGATCCAAAACACACAGCCAAAAACACCCAAGAATGGCTGAGAGAAAAGCGTTGGACTATTCTAAAGTGGCCTTCTATGAGCCCAGATCTGAATCCCATTGAACGTATGTGGAAGGAGCTGAAACATGCCATTTGGAGAAGACACCCATCAAACCTGAGACAACTGGAGCTGTTTGCTCATGAGGAGTGGGCCAAAATACCTGTTGACAGCTGCAGAACGCTCATTGACAAATACAGAAATCGTTTAATTGCAGTGATTGCCTCAAAAGGTTGTGCAACAAAATATTAAGTTATGGGTACCATCATTTTTGTCCAGCCCTATTTCATTAGTTTGTTTTTTAAATAATTATGTTAATCAACAATTCAAAAGTGATGGCTGATTTTGATTATTTAATTTTCAATAAATTTTTATTTATTGTTACTTTTGTGAGTTTCAAGTGATTTCAGTGAGAATTGTGGGTTTTTCCTTCTTTCACTGAGGGGTACCAACAATTTTGTCCACGTGTGTATATAGAAGGCGTGGGACTTGTCACCCTGGTTACTAAACAGAAGGATGAGAGGCTTCAAACATGTTTTAGAAGGGATGTATTTAACCCAAACCATGATATTTTGCTGACTAATGTTAGCCGGTTCCAACAAGAAGTTGTTGTCAAACCAAAGCATTGTTCTGATCCCAAAGTAAAATACTGGAGTGTTCATTGTACTTTTCTCATTTTGTGTCTCATTTCTTTAATAGCTTGTCTTTTTTTGTTGTTTTTGTCTTTTTTTTTTTTGTCATTTGTTTCATGTGTTTGTCGTTTTGTGTTTCCTTTTTATCTCGCTTGTGTTTTTTGTCCCATTGTTGTCATTTTGTGTTTTGCTTTATTTGTTATTTTGGGTATTGTTTTCATCATTTTTTGTTTCATTTGTGTCCATTGTTTGTCGCTTTGTAACGTTTTTGGCTATTTTTTGTCTCTTTTTTATTCTTTCGTGTTGTTTGTTTCATTTTTTGTCATTTTGTTTCTTGCTTTTGCCGTTGTGTGTCTCATTTTTGTAATATTTTGTCTTGCTTTTGTTATTTGTCATTTTTAAAATAAAATACTATGTCGTTCAGTTGCAGATATGTAGGACTAAATGTAGTGTTCCTTTGTAGACACTCTGTGTTATGAAAGCTGTAATGTGTCAATAATGAACTGAGGTATAATACTGTTGAAATTTATTTTATTTTTCTTAAGAAATTCCAGGTTGTTCATAATGTTTTGTAAAAAAACAAAACAAAACAAAAAAACAGATAATTCCTTAAATGTGAACATTTTCAGAATGTGCTTTTTTTGCACTGAAACAAAGGAAACAATAGGAGTTGTTGATGATGAGTTTGACACCTCTGTTCCTGATCATCATTTAAACCACTAGTCATACAATAAAATGGATCATAGCAGCTTTAAGTTGGTTTTTCAGTTTAACGTTGTACGTATACATGTACATACGGTGCTTTTCTTAGTATCCGTGCACATCCTTTTTCAGAGATGTCAGTCCACAAGGGGCCTGTGTCTTTATTTTGAAAAGCAGCCAGGCAGAAAGATGTAAAACAGGAAGAGAATGCAGCAGCAGTAGCCTGAAGAAGCCACACTGCAGCATTTCTTTTATATTTAAATGATTTTTATTCATGATGACTACATATGAAGCAATGCATTGTTTTTTGTCTGCGTATTTTTGTCATTAAAATACCTGAAAATACCTGCTCACTCTGGCTGAACCGCTATGGCAGGAAGATGTGGACTGTTAAAGGCTGTGGTGTGTCCTGAGCTCAGCCACCTGACAGCGTGTTACATCTCACCCTGACAGACAGTAGACAGGACCTTCTTCTACTGGACTTGAAACCCATCCTCTGAGATTTTATTCTTTCCCCTCCTGAACTGAAAGAAAAAAAATCAAAGATAATGCTTAACGACAGGGCTGGAAAAGGCTGCAGTTTCTGTTCCACTCTGCAGAGTGGAAGGACTGGCAGAAAACATATTGCAATATAACATTTTATATTAAAATTATGAACCGGCCTTAAATAAATAATAGCTGGCAGCTTGCACAAGCAAGTAAAGGTCAGTCATTCAGAAAGACTTGTAAAAATATGTGGAGGGTGGAAAAATCACCTCTATTGAAATGGTTTTTGATAGAAGTCTGATCTGACACGACTGGAGCTGCTGGAGGATGAAAGCAAAACATTTCAGTTCTAAAATAACTACAGCAAACAATATGTCTTTCTTTCTTTTTAATTTTCTACTTTGATAATACTAAAAAACTTTGCACCCTCTGCTGGCTAGACAAAGAGTAGGAGAAATTCAACAGGGACGATGACATCAGACAGTCAAATCCATGGTACTCCTGAATAATACATCTAGTGAACAAAAATGATCATCTGGGAAACATCATCAGGCTGTCCTTCCTTCATCATATCTACTTATGTAGCTGTGACAATGGCCTGTAGTGGTGGTAATAGTAAATAAAGGAAGGGTAAAAGAGGACATCAGGTGATCATAATCCAGTTCTAACGTCCACACTCCCACTCTCTGACACTGAGACGTGTTCCTGCTGTAAGTCCGTGAGGGTTTAGGTTGGTCACACCGTCAAAGTGTCAAACACTTCAGAGGTCTGTTGAAGACATTTGAAGTCCTTTGTGCAGATGTTCTGAAAGCCTGTGTTTCAGCAGGTAATCGAAGGACACCAATCTAATGTGATAGATACATCACAAAGGGCTGTCCCATTTCTGTTTACACCATTCTGAAGCCTCTCAACCACTAACCACGTGACGTCTGACAGGGTTTAGTACTGAAACTTGAGGCTTAGATTGGGTCAAAATGAACTGTGCAGGACATTGGGGTGGATGGAAGGATCAACAAAGTATTTATTCTCATAATTTTATTTATTCATTTACCTTCATTTAACCAGGAAGTCCGTTTGAGATTACAGATCTCTTTTACAAGAGAGACCTGGCCAAGAGAGCAGCCATACAAAGAATGTCCGAACCTGGGGAACATTAAAACAACCACTTGGAGGTGCACAGATGGTAACTGCTAGAGCTGAAAGTGAGAAAGGTGCTGAGGTATTCTGGGAGTTTTCCCAGCAGAGCTTTATAGATAGGCATAGACCAGTTATGTTGTCTGTGAATGCTTAGTGATGTCCAGCAAACTGAATCATAATATAATAATGATAATGAAACCATGTGTACTTATTTAACCTCCAACAACTTTTCCCTGAACCTAATCAAGATCATTTTGTGTGTTAATCTAGTGAAAGCTTCACAGTCATAAGACAGATTTACCATTCGTCCATCCATCCATCCATCATCCATCCATCCGTCCATCCATCCATCCATCCATCCGTCCATTCATCCATCCATCATCTATACACCCCTTAATCCTCACTGAGAACACAGTTGGCTGCAGTCTATCCCAGCAGACCTAAGGTGAAGACAGGGGACACCTGGACAGGTAACAGTCTGTCACAGGGCTACACATAGAGACAAACACTCACACTCACATTCACACCTATGGACAATTTGGAGTTACCAGTTAACCTCTGCATGTTTTTAGACTGTGGGAGGAAGCTGGAGAACCTGGAGAAAAGCCACACATGTACAGGAGAACATGGAGACTCCATGCAGAAAGATCAAGGAAGGCCAGGACACGAACCGGGGATCTTCCAGCTGCGATTCAACAGTGCTAACCACCAAGCCACTGTCCAGTCCTGCAGATTTACCAGTGATTTGTAAATGTTTAGGAAGGCTCAGGGTAATTAACACATACATAAAAACAACCAGTGAAAGACTACATAACCGGAGAGGTCATGCAATGACTTCTAAAAAGTAATGAAGTGTGGAAACAGTGGCTTACAAGAGGCACCTGAGGAAGTTTCAACAAAACATTCAGTTATCTTTAGGAGAGGATGAATATTCATCAAAATATAACGGTAGCTTTAGTGATAAGCAGAAAAGTCTATATTTCCAGGCAGTAATGAGGCAAACCTTATTATAGAATCAGACGCTGTAAAGATGCTAACACTTTAGCTGATCAGTTATTTAGTCCTGCTAGGTAGCACACATCAACAAATTAGAGAGTAACTAAGAGGCCTGGGTTTAATAGAGATGACAAATCCAGAACAGAGAGTTTCATGAGCAATCTGTAAACCTGACAGTGTAAACCTGATGGTGGGTGGACGGCTAAATAAGGTGTCATTGTATAAACAGCCTTTTACTTTGGTCTACTTGGAATAAGACTGGATTATACAGTGCATGATTTTTAGTATTCTGTGAAAACTTGTCACATGAAGTAGAATGAAGTGTAACTGAGTGAGATCAAGCTGACCCACCAGAGACATTTCCTTCTTTTACGAAATGCAAGGCTCCGTTCCACTGTCTTTTCACAAGTGAAGTATGAGGGCTGAGGGCTGACTTTTGTTACCGTTTTTATTTGTAGTGTACGAGCTTCTCGTGACACTCATCCACAGAAAAACATTCCAATTAGACCCAGACACCTTTGGCATGACTGTCACATTTGTGAATGTGATGTCAAAACTTAGTCTTAGTTTCATAGCAGTTTAAGTTTGAGCAGTATAGCATTAAGCTAAGTCTGTCACATTTGGATCCTCCTAAGCTCCATTTGACCAGGATTAACAATTCAGTGTGATCCCTGTAATTTCCTCTGGATGGAACTTTAACCACAGAGAAATGTGGGATGTGTTCTGTAATAGACTGATATTTAGTTGGACAAACAGAAAGCTAAAAGCCTCCTTAAGGATGTTGAACGGAAAACACATCCAGTATCCAGTGTTAGTTATGAATAAATATCCATAAAGTTGCAACTTGCTGACAGTACGATGTGACACACCTTGCCTGAGAGTCAGACGGTTTTCTTCAGGAGCTTCATGTTCCAGTTGTCTTTGCATCCAAGGACACATTTTACTGTGTCCTTAGATACTCTAGATACCCCATGATTCTCTGAATGCTGGTGTTGTATGATGGTTTTGCCAATATGTTGGTTTTAGAAATGTTTTGACAACCCTGATTTTTGCCTTTAACCCTACAGAGCCCAGCATAGCGCTGGTGCTACGACTGGATATTCATGTTTGATTGGTGGTACATTTGAAACCAGGTCCGATAGATCAATCATTCTTTTTGCATATAAAATCTGAGGAGTTCCACCAGCATTTCACACATTCACCAGGCCTTAGAAGGCTTTTTCGTTGCAGTGATGGGTTTCTAAAAATACACAATAAAGTGTACATAACTTTACAAACCACAGGATATTGGGCAACTTTTTTTTTTACATTTACAAATCTCAGGGATACTGCTGTGCAATTTCTGTATTTTGAAATACATGCGAAAAAACAAAAATGATCTTAATTTTTTTTTAGTTTATTGCACTTTTAAGCAATTTATTGTAGCAGTTAAGACATACAGTAAATCAATATTTATAATAAAAATTTGGGATATAAGGGTTATATTGATGTAAAGCAAATAAAAATACTCTAAAAAATCGCTCTACAATATATAAACATAAGAACATGTCCTGGCAGACTTGCACAGCAGTAGGTCTTAAAGGGCTACAGTTGTCTCAACAAAGGATCTTGTGATTGGCCACAGTGAGCTAAACTCTTCTACAGCTGTCAGGCCTCTGAACACCCTCCAGTTAGACGGCAATCTCTGCATTCACCCCTTTCCTTCGCTGGGTAGTTTGAGCCTGTCCTCAAACAAAAAACGACCACATAGGTCGTCTGTACACGCCCGTATTACGACCGAGTGTTACGTTTTACGTTAAGCGACCTCCAGCGGTTGAGTAAATATCGACACTCCGGTGTCTCAGCTTAAACGTCACCATGAACAAACTTTGACCTAACACTAACCATAACCATAACCATAACCCTAAACCCGTGTTGCGAAAGTGAGGAAAAAGCCATTTCGCAAATTAAAGCCCGTAATGTGTTCCTTTTCCCCGTAGGGGCGCTAATATAAATACACTCTCATGGGTCGTATTCCGGGACATGTTACATACGACCTGTGTGGTCGTATGAGTTGGAGGACTTGTTGGATTTGTTGGATAGTTTTACAGTAGAGACACAGAATGAGCGGCATCATGCAGCAAAGCCATCTGTCCACAACCAAATGATGCCTCATGTCTTTCCATGTACATGAAGTCATACATGTCCAGGAGAGAGCTTTAGCTATCGCGGCAGTGATGGATGAACTCTCAGTGAAATGAGTGGCAGCAGGAATAGCACCCCACCCTGCTTCCTGTTACCACCTCACACACACTTCAGCACAGGATGAGCTCCACGTTCAGCCTTGATTTGAACAATGCAGAGGGGATTACCTCCAGTCTGAGAGCAGCCTGACTCAGCCGTATCCCCATGTGAAAGAGCTTGGCTGGACTCACAACACGGAGGCAGGCTAATGTGCTGTCAAGCACGTTTCTCAGTCTGACTTACGGTTTTATTATTTTATCAATATTTAATGATATAAACGCTCTCAAAAGACTACACTGTCATTCTCCAGAGGCTTAGCTGGATGTGCAGATATCTGAGGATTAAAAACAGCCTGAAAGTGTGAGCTGTTCTTGATATATATTTTTTAATTTAAAAATAATGTGACCTTTTGTTTTAGATCAGATGCCAAAATAAGTGACTTAATGCTGAGAGCAAAGGAGTTTATTTTAGCAGTTTAAATGTGCATCAGTGATGGTTGATTCTTTAAGTGTCACAGGTCTGGAGTACATTTCTTTTCACAAACATTAAGATATACTGCTGTATGTGATGCCTTTACGTACACATCAAACATTCATTCACTGAAATGATAATAGCAGCCCATAAACACATACACTTATTCTGCAGTACATGCTCAGTCACTGTCTCTGCAGCAAGAGGTATGAGGAATGTAAACTGCATTTATTATCTAGCTCTTTCTATATCATTCAGAGCAGTCAAACTTCTACCGTTCAACAATTTGAGGTCATCCAGAAAATTCCATGTTTTCCATATAAACTCCCACTTTTATCCATGTGCTAACATAACTATACAAGGGTTTTCTAATCATCAATGAGCCTTTCAACACCATTAGCTAACACAATGTAGCATTAGAACACAGGAGTGATGATTGCTGGAAATGTTCCTCTGTACCCCTATGGAGATATTCCATTAAAAATCAGCTGTTTACAGATAGAATAGTCATTTACCACATTAACAATGTCTAACTGGATTTATCATTCATTTAATTTGATCTTCAGTGTACAAACGCTTTTCTTTCATTCCTAAGTGACCTCAAACATTTGAACTGTTCATATAAATGTCATTCTACGTTTAGTTTTTTATTTGTTTTGTTTTTCTTTCTTATCAAAACTCGGTGTATTAACAATGAAACTCACATCGAGACAGAGATGAAGAGCAGCTACAGAGGCCTGGTAAACTCTCTATGTTCTGAAGCCACGTTTCTTTTTTTGTTCCACTGTCTAACTTGTAGTTTTCAGACTGACACTGACTCAAGTCGCATCGCTTGAGGACTCCCAGCTCCCTCTGGAGACAATAAAAGCCTTCGTATAACTACGTACTTAGGCAGTAGTACTCTCCAGCCCTCAGAAAAACATTCTGTGTCGATTCGGTGAAGTTTTCTTTTAAGGTCAAGGCCCGTGCCCCGTCTCCATGGTCCTGTGAAAAGCAATCAATGCGTGCGGTTGAGTGGTGATTCTAAATAAGGCTGGAGTGACCCGTCCTAACAGCTCCATGTGACACCTCTTCTTCTGTCCTCAGTCAACCCTCCAGGTTATGTTCATTTTAATAATTAATTCATTTAATTACTCCTCCAATTTCTTCAGCCACCAGGAGCCAGAACATGAGGTCACTGCTTCCCACATATTATTAATTTAACTACAGAGTGTAACACAATATGTTCTCCAATTACACACAAAGCAGGGGCATGTTTTTTGGTTTGTTTGTTTTTTATTCTTGACAACACTGCAGTTCAAAATGGTACACTGTATCACTGTATTAAGTTGGGATAGAGTGATAAAGTCCCAAACTTATCTTAAGTGCAGCAACAGACACCAGAGTCCAACGTTTATAATATATATATATATATATATATATATATATATATGAAACTAAAGAAAAGTGCACTAGCAATGACTAATATCTTTTCAAAAGAATAAAGAATCAAAGACGCATCAAAAGGATTCCACATCATAGAGGATAATGGTTGACTGACCAATTTAAATAACAATTGGCAATCTTGTCTTCTTTGTATTTTAAAACGCAAACAAGCTTCACTATCTACAATAGCACCACAGCTCTGGCTGAGGGCAGATCATTGTTCTTCTGTTTAGTCATTAAGTAGAGCAACACAATAAGCTTTTAAAATGTCTTGGCTCATTCTCCTCCTCATCTCTGCTGTAATTAAGTTATGAATATTTTCTTGTGTTTTAATTGGTCAAAATTTAGCTGTGATAAACACAAGCAAGCAAAACATCTTCTATTCACCCTGTGGTGTTTTCAGGAAGCTGCATGTCAAGCATCTCAGATAATCAGCTGATGAGTTTCTGTAGGCGGCACTCTGCCAGCTGCAAAGATTTTGTTCTATTTACACAACGGGACACAGTCTATTAAAGATATTTGAATATAGATACACTACGGCGCCCACTCTTGAAATTAAACACAGTCAAAGGCCAGGACTGTGTGTCTGATGTATTATTGAAAGATAGAAGCTAAAGCCTAAGCAGCTGTGTGTTTCTTCTTCAAGGCAGCACTCAGGAGGGTTGTGTTCATAGCGAAGGCAAAGTTAGAGACTTTGGTGATCTGAGAGAGCCTGGTTCACTCACACAGACATCAAGCATCAAGGAAGAAAAAAACAACAACATAAACAATGGAGGGCACTTGCTGCGCTCTGTGAATTCTGCCCGTGATTCAGCATAATTATGCACTGACATGAAACAGCTGTAAAACAAAAATAGCAAAGAAGAAACACTAGTTAATGTTAGTGAAAGCTCAGAGCGCAACTCCTAATTTGCTCTGCAGTGGACTATTAAAACAAACCATAGTTATGACAAAAGTAGTACTCGTTATTGAGATATGTTATATTCAACATATCAGGGAAAATAAAATCTACAAAAAATAGCAAGTGGACCTCTACTGTAACACTCTTAAAAAGCTAAACTGTCCACAGGGGTCAGGATGGATGGGTGGACGGATGGATGGATGGATGGATGGATGGATGGATGGATGGATGGGTGGACGGATGGATGGATGGACGGATGGATGGACGGATGGATGGGCGGACGGATGGATGGGCGGACGGATGGATGGGCGGACGGATGGATGGATGGAAGGATGGATGGATGGCAGGATGGATGGATGGGTGGATGGATGGATGGGTGGGCGGATGGATGGATGGGCGGATGGATGGATGGGCGGATGGATGGATGGATGGATGGACGGACAGACGGATGGACGGACGGATGGACGGATGGACAGACGGTTGGATGGACGGATGAACAAACCGTTGGACATTAACACTGTTTTCAGTTCCTTGTTTTCGACTCACAGTCAGCACTGGTTCTGGAGTCTGGCCATGCCCTAAAAATGAATGTATACACAAAAAAGTTACTGTCTAAGCAAAATCAATAAAGTTGATTTTAAAATCCACAGGGAGCCAGTGAAAAGATGTGAGGATTGGACTGATGTAATCTGATTTTATAGAACTTGTTAAAAAGCTTAGCTGCAGCCTGTGCAACTTTTGTACCTAAACTTGGCAGAGTCTTGAAAGAGTTCTGTTGAATTAAGAGGGCAATGGTGAATTTTATATTGTATCAAACTGGTGTGGTTGGGTTTTCAAAGTTAACTGATGACACATTCATGTCATATGAGATGGCATCATGGCAAACTGTGTGTGGTTGTCTGGTTTTCATCATCAGTACTTTTCAGCTGATCAGTCACACATTAGATTAGGTGGTACACATCTTATTGGAGGGCTGCACGGTGGCTCTGTGGTGAGCATCATCACCTTGCAGCTAGAAGATCTCCGGTTTGCACCTTTCTGCATGGAGTTTACACGTTATCTCTGTGCATGCATGGGTTTTCTCTGGGTTCTCCGGCTTCCTTCCTCCAGCTTCCTACAGTCCAACAACATGCTGAGGTTAATTGGTGATTGTAAAACGTACACCCTCAGTCAGCTGGGATAGACTACAGCCACTCCATGACCCTAAAGAGGATTAATCGGCGTGTAGATGATGGATGGATGGATGGATGGACATCTCATTGGTAAACCAGAAAATGGAGGTAAAGCCTCCAAGAGGTTGTGAAATGGTCATATCTGAACCCAAACAATGACATTTTTTTTCTAAAACTATAATACTAGTGTCTAAAATCAACCAATGTTCTAAATAAAGTTGTCAGTGTAAAGGTATCAACCAAAATATATTTTCTGAAACATAGTTTCATAGTGTTGGTATATAAAAAGAACCAAGCAAGATGTTTAAAAAAAGGCCCAGCAGGAGACGTGCACTCAATCTCCAGGATAAAATTCATGTTGCTGACTTGTGCCTCCATCCTTCTTCTTTCGATTCTGTGGTTCTTTCAAACTCAAGCCCAAAAAGACAAAGTCTGACATTTCTGTGACAAAATAAGTTTCTTGAGTGTAAATATTAGAAACTGGTAATTAGTGTGAAAAACTCTGCCATTCTTGTTTCCTCTGCTGAAGCACTTGTTTACTATTTTAGTAATGACTGAATGAAAGTCTCTTGACCTTATAAAACATAGTTTCTTTGCATAAACCCAACAATTTTAACCAGTTTAAAAAGGAGCAAATGATTCTGTTCTTTTATTTACAAGCCTTCAGGTCTGGACCTTCTCTACATCATTCTGAAGAGCATGAGCAAACAACTTGTTGGAGAGGACCAAAAGAGACTAATTATAGCCAGTAACAGATGAACTAGAGCCACGAAGAATACCCTCATGTAGAAGTGGAGACAGAGATGTGGCAGGTCGAGTCTTACTTTAAGGTCTGTGCAGAAGCTTTGCTTGTAGCTCTTTCATTCCGGTCAGACAAGTGCATGGAAGTGAAAAATTAATGCAAGGAAAGTCAGCAAATTCTACCAAGACCTCTCTGATAGCAACGAGGTCATGTTCATACAGTGCTGATCTTTTACTTTGCTCAGAAAAAAAGCATGTCGGCTGGCATCATTGCACTGCGTTCCACTAATGTCACTAGTTTCACTGGTCAGCCATTTCTACTGCAGACCACATACATTGACAGAGAAATAGCTGTTACAATACTGTATCTTCACTTCGCAATTCAGCATCTGTACTAAATTATTCACATTTGTTTTTAAACTTTTATCACACGTGTGGATTTATACACCAACACAATCAGAAACTCTCTGAGTGGATATTTAATCCCATTCTATTATCACAAGCTGATTCCTCCCCTCATGACAACATTGCTGATGTCTCCTGGACATGGATCCATGAAGCATGAAGGTGGTTCACATCAGGACAGGTGTTGAATCGACTCACCCGCTCTTCTTACACCTCACAGCTTGGTCTCCCTTATTACACAGTCTATCCCCCTCGCTAATCCCACAAAAAGTTGAGAAAGCATATTAAATGGAAGTGAGAGAGAGAGTTGCTACTGTTGCTAATTGGATTGGAGCTGGCGGGCATTGGCTCTGCGGCACAATGGGAGCAAACCAGAGTGAACAGGCAGATTCTCTTTGGCTGAGGTTATTATTAGGCATGGGGAGGTAATTCACTTAGATCAAATGCATTTTGCACTTGTTTTTTTAAATCTATAGACTGTACCCTGAGGGTGGCTCAGCGGTCGGTTCTGTAGACTCATAGCGGTTCTAGGAATGAACACCAGCTGGTTGAATTCTGCCTGTGCTGCTTGTTACGTTGTATTTTTACATTTTACTTTTACTTCAGAAGCAGTTCCACACCATGGAAACTGTACTGATACAAGATCCTACTTAGTCTCTACTGAAGGGTCAGGGGCTCAATATTAACTAGCTGTTTATACAGTACTTTTTTTCTTTTAATAATGTGTTGCTTTACTTTCCTTCCTTTCCTTTGTCTTTGCTTTTTTCACCCTGAAATTTAAAAAAAAAAATAACAATTTGAAAGACCTATGATACAAGGTTTTGCCCACACACCCATTCTAAAACTTGAACAAGAATCATTCTTTAATACTTAAATTAATATAAAATCAACTGACTACCAAAACCATTCTTGTGGGCTTAACAATGTTCACTGGCTTGAATTCAACCACAGCACAACACAAAGCAGAAAGCATTTAGTATTAGTTTAGTTTAGTATTAAGCCATGTTACGAGGTAATGTTTTCTTCTTATTTTGCAGCAGTTCCAGCTTGAGCCTAGGTGGATCTTTCTCTGGAGGAAATTGTTCTTCTCTCGAAGGAAAAGATTAATATTGATCAGTAAGCTAGTGGAAGAGTAATATGTGAACATCAAATATTAATGTACTATATCAAATATTAATTCCAGAACATCCTAAATATGTTTTCAAAGGCAGATAACGTTCATTCAACATTTCCGAAAAGACAAAAAAATGTTGTATTATACACTATAAACCATCATGACCACCTCTGTCTAATTTTAGTTCTCATGCTGCCAAGGCATTATCAACCCATGGAGGTATAGACTGTACAAGACCTTGGAAGGTGTCTGGTGCTATCAAGCACCAAGATGTTACTGGCAGATCTTCTAAAGTCCTGTAAATTGTGAATTGCAGAGACGTTGTTTCATTACATTGCATAACTTGCTGTGGCCAGTTCATGATTTGGAGTGCAATAGCAAACTGAGAGGGACTGGAAGAGATGGAACACAGTTTGGTAACTCATTCCACCACCAGGTAACCACAGAGTAGAAGAGTTGAATCATTGACTGGTCCTGTTGTAGTGGTTGGATCAGGAACCTTCTGTTGGCCAAGTGTGGACCTAATGAGAGACTTCAAGTCGGAAGGAGCTGTTTTCATTGTTGTTTTGAATGCAAGTGTCAGAGTCTTGAATTTTGTGGAACTGGAAACCAGTGAAGCGATCTGAATAGAGGGGTGACGTGCTGTTTTTGGCCAGCCCGATCTCACGGGGATTCGTGAAACTGTCACGTAAGTTTTAGTTTCGGTTTCGTGTGCACCAACACGATTTTGTCATGTTTTTCGTGCCGCTCACCACGAAATGCGCACCAATGTATTTTAAACGGCGGACTTTTCGTGCCACTCAGAACGTATTTCAAAAGAATGTGTATATTATATTTTTAATGTAAAACCGTGGCGAATCCAACGCTATATTTTGCATGACATCGTCCCTAAACATAACCCTAACCATAACCCTAACCATAACCTAACCATAAGCCGGTGGTACACTTACCAATTTGCATAGGAATTTCAAGAATGTCCGGCGGCCGGCGGCCGCAAACGCGATCACACAAGCAGTATACACCGATGGACAGCTGAGATCGTCATGAATCCGCCGGTATAAACCACTTTCAGATGTGATTACCACAGCGAAAAACATTTCGTGGTGAGCGGCACGAAAAACATGACGAAATCGTGTTGGTGCGCACGAAACCGAAACTAAAACTTACGTGACAGTTTCACGAATCCCCGTGAGACCGGGTTGTTTTGGCTGGTTGAACACCAGATGTGCTGCTGCCTTCTGGATCATCTGCAGAGGTTTGACTGTGCATGAACTAAGGCCTTCAGTCAGGAGTTGCAGTAGTCGATGTGTGATGTTATGAGAGCCTGGACCAGGAGTTGTGCTGCATGTTCAGACAGGAAGGGTCTGATCATCCTGATGTTGTACAGGACGAATTGACAAGACCAAGCAACAGAGGCAAATGAGCCTAGAAGGTTAGTTGGACACCAAAGTTTCTGGCAGATTTTGTGGGTTTGACTTGGGTTAATTCAAGCTGGATGTTGATTTCTTGTGGTCTAGAGGGACTGACTGGGATGACAAGGAGCTCAGTTTAGGAGAGGTTGAATTGAAGGTTGTTGTTCTGCAAGACATGATGAGATCTGGGTAGAGACCGTGTGGTCGTCCAGGGGGAACGACAGGAACAGCTGGGTATCATCAGCATAGCAATGATGAGAGAAACCATGTGGATTACTGCACTGAGTGAGGTTGTGCATATTGAGAAGAGGAGGGGGCTGAGCACTGACCATTGAGGAACACCTGTGGATAGACTGAGCAGTTCAGACATTTTCCCCTCCAAGATACTCTGAAGTACCTCCCTGAGAAGTAGGACATGAATCAGTGGAGGGCTGATCCTGAGATGCCAAGTTCAGTGATTGTGGAGAAGGGGATTTGGTGGTGTCAAAGTCAGCTGACAGTTCTTACAGCTATAGAGCTGAAGACTGTTCAGCAGCTCTCGTAGAATGCAATGTTACCGATAGAGTGACCCTGTTTAAAACTAGATTGATTCGGAGCATGCAAGTTGTTTTCATGATATGCAAATGTGGTAAATGCAAACCAAATCTTGAAGGGGTAAAATTGAAACACTATACCCAAACCAGGACGTGTGTTACCAGCAGAAGGAAGCAGAAAGAACTAGAAAAGCACTCAGAGAGTGCAGACCTCCGCCAAGGATAGAGAGGAAAACAGGAAACCTGTCAGGACCCTCCCCTCATGCTCACTGTCATCTGATTTGCTCTGTTGATCATCCTGCCTTTCTCCCTCTCCTGACAGCAGAGCTGATGAAGAAGCAGCTGAAACCATTCTCTCAATCAGTCACCTCCGCCAGAGTCTGAGCAGCTGACGATCATTCTCCTGATTACACACCGACAATAAAACACCGGCTCATCCTGCCAGATCGTTAGACTCGACTTACCTGTCAGTCACCTTCTCGCCTTTAACTCTGCTGTCTTTAAAGACAAAACCTAACCTTGTTTTTTCCCTGTCTCACCAGAATCCGCTGTTCAGACTCCAGCCTGCTGTGCCTCTCCGGTTTCCCTCCTGGACCTAGTCATTCCCCGAACCCATCTCTCAGCGTCACTTCCCCGTCTCCTGGTGTCCCCCCCTCAGCTCTGCCTGCGACAATCAGAAACCAACTCAGAACCAGTCCGGTTCTGATTCCTCCAGTTTGCCCTGCCTGCATCCTAGCTCTCCAACCCCTCGTTCCCCACTTTCCCTCCTGCCGCCAGGGATCCTCAGACCACCCAGCGCCGCACTCTGCTTCCCCTCCTGGAACCAGCAGCCGCCGATCCCCGGCAGGAACGCCGCCCACCCGGTACCACTCCTCTTTCTTCCCCCAGACAAGACTCTGGCTCTCCACCCGCCAGATCCACTCCCCTTCCCCACAATAAATCATTCTTTAACTGCATCTTGGCCTCGATAGTGTGGTTCTCTGCTCGAGTCTGGTCCAAATTGTATGACAAAACCCATGCAGTAAAGGAGCATGAGCTGGAATAGAACCTGCGTCTCTGACACAGTTCTGTTTACGAATCACCTTCTTAACCAGTTGAGCTATCTGGACACCTTGCTCCAATTTGTTGGACGACATACTAACCTATGATGTTTTTGTCATATTTTGGACCATATACTTAAACATACCAAAAAATTCAAAGTGATCCAGGATCCTTTCCGGATTGCCACCAAAATTAAATCAGCTCTTCCTCTTACCATAGTCTACATCCCCTCAAAATTTCATGTGAATCTGACGAGGCGTTTTTGAGTTATCTTGCTAATAGACAGACGGACACACAAACGCCGGGTGTCACATAACCTCCTTGGCGGAGGTAACAATTACAGTTCAGCCACACACACCGGAGCCTACAGGTGCTCCGGATTAAACGAGGTAGCTACTCACATAACCAAAAGAAATGAACTACTACAACTGCCTTCAGGATGACCTCAGGGGTCATCTCAGCTGTGGCATTATGTTCATATCCTGCTAAACTACATTTTCAATTACTTTGGTTTGTTTGTGATGTAGCACAAATACTACGTTTCAAATCATTGAAATGTGTTCTTCAATCAACAAATTGTTGCCCAACATTGTATTGCTTTACTGAAGCTCTTTTTCAGCCAGCCAGTCATATATTAGATGGGGCAGGACTGATCAACCTGGTAATCTAAAAAAATGGAGGAATACCAACATTGCAACGGTTTCACAAGGAGGCGCAGGCAATGAGACATGGTGTGAGGCGCACATGGCGGCCAGAACCAGGTGTAGCATGGATGTTCCTGAATGGGGAAGGATCTGGAGTGGCAATGGACGGCTGAGGCTTGAGGTGGGTTGATGGAGAGGCTTTGAGCAGGTTGAAGTCCAGACTGGAAAAAGGAGTACAAAAAAAGAATGAACTGAAGCACTAGGGAGCTGGACTGAACAGAGAGCACACTAACAATTGGTTGTTCACAGTCCGGCGTCAAGTGATGACTGAGGTTTGCTTTTATGGCCCAGAGAGTGGATGGTTGAACCACTCCCACCTGCTCACTCCAATCAGCTGATTACAGATGTCGCACACCTGCCAATAAAACACACAGAGAGGAAGGGGGAGAGCACTACCACTGTCTGGGAGCTGTAGCTGTGACAAACATGTTGTGAACAGTCACATTTAACCCAAACATGACGTTTTCCTGAACTTAACCATGTAGTTTTGGTGCCTAAACCTCAGCTGACATGGAGTGAAAACCGAAAGTAGACAGTGAATGAACGGGAAACAAAAGTCTATGAAAAATGGTTCCACATTGGACATGAGTGCTGCTCTCCTTTGTGAAAGATATGTTGCTCACTTATGTATTTTATACAGACTTTATGTCATTTTTTTCTTTTAACTGGAAGCCTTTCCTGCTACATCACAGTCAGGGCCGGACTGGGAAAGAAATTCAGGCCAGGAGATTTCCAATCAGTCAGGCCACTTCCGCCACCACAAGGGTTGTGTCACGTGGGATAATGCACCAAAATTGTGTTTTTTTTCCTTCAAAAAATATGCCTTTTACAGTTATGTTATAGCAATTACAACACTACTAAACAGACAGTACGGTAAGTCTATTAACCACAACCATAACGACAGCTCCATACAGTCCAGTACTTTTCTCTTCTGTAATCTCTTCACTACCCTCACCAATTTACAATGTTTTCCTTTTCCTATTATTTATATAACATGTGGAATTAAAAAAATATATATTATTTTGTCAGCAAATCATGTAGATGTC
The DNA here is from genome assembly GCF_021347895.1 of Acanthochromis polyacanthus. NCBI lineage: Eukaryota > Metazoa > Chordata > Actinopteri > Pomacentridae > Acanthochromis > Acanthochromis polyacanthus. Next base: position 5,197,371 of record NC_067132.1, on the reverse strand, counting down.
AGCTGGTCATAGCTAATAGTATATGCAAACACCAATGTTCATTTTATAACTGAAAATTAAGTCAACTGCCTATCCTACCTGAAGAGGGGGTCTCAAACGTTTTCAGGCTTCCTGCAACCCACCTGCAGTGTTGGGCAGTAACGTCACTACAAATAGCGTCGTTAGTAGTTTAACTACATTTTTCTGTAACGACGTGGTAGCGTCGTTGTTTACAAAATCAAAAAACGTTTCAACAGCTTAGCTAATCTTTTGGTCATGTAGCGCGGTAGCGAACGCAAAAAGCTACATTTTAAAATGATTAATGTTGAACTGCTTGAAGCGGAGCTTTCTGCTCTGCTGCAGTCTCATCTCACACTTTTAAGGATCAGACAGTGACATCCTCTCCAAACGCCGACATGTCTGTGTCGACCAATAGAAGCGGAGGAACTGTTGATGTCGTCATTCAACAATCCCTTCCACTGGATCCACACACACACACACACAGACGCTCGCTTCAGTTTTTGAGTTTTTGTGAAAAAACGGAGAAAAGTTGTTTTCAGATACCTACTGTGCCAACCCAATGCGAAGTTTCTGTCAACTTCAAAGACGTCAAATACAAATCAGAGAACCCATATACAGGTGACTACCGAATATGCACAACCAGCAGCAGTTAGCTAACCACCACATGTCAACCGCAGTATAAGATGCACACACAAACGAGCTACTTTTCGACATCTAAAATTCGCGTGGCAGTAAATTAATTAAATTAAGCGTAAGGTTGTGGTGGCAGTGTGTGAATGTGTATAAATTGGGGGATTAAATAATTAAACTGATACATATCAGTTTAATTATGGGAGGTATGGGAGAAAACGAGGTAACAGTAAAACCAAAATCTGTCTTCTTCAGTATTACTGTTAACACTAATGAGCAAATGGCTGAAAAAAATAACAGAAAGGGAAACAAAAGTGATGGCATAAATGATTAAATATCTTAATCTTACACTCAAGACCAAAACTGAGTTAAGTAGTAGTGGATATAGCACTTTGGGAAAGCATTGAATGATTTTACATAGATATTAGACTTAAGAAATAAAACTTGATTTAATACCCAACGTGAATACCCAAATTATGTATAAAATTGTCTTACTATAATATTGCTTCCTTTATATGGAAATGATATCAAATGTAACCTATTATACCCTCCAATGTAAGTGGTGTGTTAATATAAGCTACTGCAGCTTAATTATCAGATACATTATGTCTGCAATACAAACTAAAAAGAGAATCAAAACAATGATTTCTAATGTAAAAAGGTTGATTCATTTTAAATATAGCTCCACATATTCCTCAGTGTATCAACTTACTAAGTTTGGAGCACTGAGAACAAAAATGATGGTTTGATAATAAATAAGTCAGCATTTTCTTGTCTCCGTTTGACTGACTTCATTAGTCCCTGAAATTTTTTGGTAAGAAAAAAAAGTAACTTGAATGTATTAAGCTACTTTGGCCATATTGCTGTAGCTTAGCTTGCTACATTTCTGTGGGTCATAGCTTCAGTGTAGTGAAGCTTGATTTAACACGGAGTAGCTGCTAGCTTAGCTCATTACAGTTTCCAAGTAGCTTGCCCAACACTGCCCACCTGACACCTGTGGAGCTTATTTGGGCCACACATTTTTTATTATATTTTGGCCTTTGAAGTCTGATGATGCATCTGTGAGAAGAACCGACCGTTTGTAAACTTACTTGAAGTAAGGGTGCTCCATAATCTCCGCTCCTTCCGCTCTCTGGCCTCTCTCTCATGTCACCGCTCTGCAGTTCGTTCTCGCTATGAAGGGGCGGGCCATAAAGCAACTAACCAATCATGGCACGTTTCTTCTAAAAAAATGTCCCTTTGACCAATCCCTATCCTTCTGATTTAGAGCTCAGAGCACGTGCTTTGTGTGAGTGACAGGAGGGTGGGCGTGTACTCTGTAAGGCTTCTAGCGCTGCTGTCTCTGGCCTGTCTGCCAAAAAGCCGATCAACTTTTTTTCATTGGCCTGCCAGTCCGTGGCTGGCCTGTCCAGGCCAATAAGGAGGCAGGCCACCGGGAAAAGTCCCGCCTCTCCCGATTGCCAGTCCGGGCCTGATCACAGTCATACCTTTAGGTGAAAATAAGTTTCCAAAATAATGTTTCTTTCAGAACATAGATGAGAATGAAGTTTAGTTGTACAGGAATGCCATTTTGGGAGACAGGTTTGGCTATTGATGCAAGATAGTTAATATTAATCTCTTCTTCACAAAGGTATTTTAAAGAGCAACTTGGGGCAAACTACAAACAGTTTTGTGTTATTACTTTCTGGTGGCTGTATTTTCTAATTAGTTGATTAAAAGTTGCATTCAGGAACTCACATTAAGGGTACACTTGTATGTGAATAATGGAGCCCCACTTGTAGCCTCTCGTAGTATTAATAAGGTAATAAGGATGGTATCCCTAAAGCCAATGTAACAGACAGCAAAGTGAACTAATTCAAAGTGATGCTGCAAAATAGTCTTCATAGCTGCTCTGAAATGGAAAATGTAGAGGAGCATTCATTAATGTTTTGGAGCCCAGTAGAGTGACCCTATTCTGCCATTAAGAGAGATACTTTGATTTGCCAGTGGCGGTGCTATCTAACAGCTCATTGGAGATCCAGATGATTCATAAAGCATACCCTCCTGATGGTGTTTAAAGCATTAACATGAATTATCAATAAGAAGAGGTTGAAAAGACCAAGGGCAGTGAAGGATGTAACATGCACCAGGCTCACCACCTCTTGGTCACTTAGCATGCTACACAGCACACTGAAGGCAAAATGGCTCCCAATTTCTCTGCCTTCCTCTCCCCCTCTCTTTATCTCCCTCACAGAGGTTTATGTGGAAACTGCTGGAATATTTATGCAAGTTGCTCTCGAGTTGCAGCGCTGCCTGCAGAAATTTGTGTTGTCCGTAATATTCCTGTAGCATTACATTTCCAGCGGCCTTGCAAATATTGAAAAGGGCCATTATTGTGCTGGGGATAAGAGATCAGGTATTCCTCCTTAGGAGCATATGAAATTGGGAAATGTGTTTTTCTATAATAGTATAATGAATTGCATGTGTTGTCTGCTTGCACGTACAACAAAAACTAATATAGGGAAAGACTGACAGGAGTGTAAGAGTTTGTCAGAACAGGCAGTAGCCTAATCCTGTAGAAGTGAAAATATGAATCTTAAATTGTCTGTTCCACATTAATCTGGGCATTTTGTCAAATAATACAAAAACAGCTGCTGACAAACTTTGAAAAATTACTCTGTGAACTAAAATATGTGTCGTAGTTCCATTTGACTGTCACGCTGTGCTTACTGTTCTGTTGTGGGAAGTGACTATATTAACATGCCCAGGTGGAGAAGGCAACATTGTCCCTAAGTGGGAAATAACTACCTGAAAACTACCCATGGTGCTCACTTTGGTGTTGTATCGTAATAGTGACCCACGTGACATTTTATGTTTGGGTCCTAATCTCCCTGGCTCCGTTTGCTCTGATGGAGCCTCGATGTTTCACTCATCCACCAGTTAAATTCTCCTCTCAGGAAAGGTTATAATGCCCTTTTCAAATAGAATGCTCTCTGTTGTTGGCTTGTACAAGCACCATACTTTGCATGAAAATACACATTCTGAATGGGGGCTCATTTCACAGGGATAAAATGTTCGTGCCTTTCTTAGTTGTAGGGATGTTTTCATTTTATTCAGCCTCACCAGTCTGTTGTATTCTAGTATTGGTAATGTTCCCTGTTTGGACAGGCTGTCCTGCAGAACTGTTGGTGTTGCTTTCATCTCTGTTGGTGGCAATCCACATGATTTTTCAGTTGTTCCTTTTTTTCAGTTGCATGCTGTCTCAGACTTGGCCTCTCACAGTTCCCATCTTGGCTGGCATTCTGTCAGCTTCAGCAAATAATCCCTCAAACTTTGGTTTCCCTCTGCAGCCACCGACGGACTCTTTCATTCTCTTGATTTTGTTAATTGAAGAGGACAAAGGAAAATGTCTACATCAATGCTTTGTTTGTAACACATCATGTCAGATTCCACTCTACCTTGAATGGAAGTCTCAGAATTAAAAACATGATATTTAGAATCAGAGTGTTGAACTGCACTGAATCCCTATTATTGTTGTTATCCCTAACTTTTTCACCAACTTACAACAAGTAGATGCATAACTTCTCAGGCCCTGGAATCAGTCTATGTCTTAGACTTCACCATTCTCTTTGTCTTTTAACTTCCACTTCTCCTTCCCTCAGGCATACCAGCACTGAGCCGGTGTTCTGTTGCCCAGACCTCAGTCATTCCTTTTGCTCCAGACACGCTTTTTCTGCCTCTTTCACTGCCATTGTAACCGTCACTTTTCTTGTGGTTATTGTAGTGGTGCCAGCCTAGGACAGCTTGAGGTCATCTGGAGCTCAGTACTGCAGGTGTTCACTTTCTTGAGCCACAATATGCTCCTGGCTCCCAGAGATGAAATATATGCATGAGTTCATTGTGAATACACTTTCACACTGTGCCTGTTTTGACTGAGGTGTTGGACTTTGCTTTGGTGCCAGTGCACCTGCAGTATCATTCAAGCTCACTCTCCACCACATGGAGGAGGCCAGGCGTTAGCTAGTAAGAGCATCAGACATCAAAGAAGTGAAATTCTGTCTTAATCCAACCCAGGACATCCAGACTTCAAGACTGCTGTTTAAGTGGCTTTTTTTTGGCAGATCTAAATCAGAAATGGTTCATAATTGTGACTGATTAATACACAATGTTTAATTGTGTGCTCACTCGTTTGATATATTGCATCATGAAAATGGCTTAGATTTTTTTTCCTTTTATTTCATCATGAACATGCATGACTGGAATATATTGCAAATTACATTTCATCGCTGGTCGTCAGATTGAGACAGAGACACACACAGAGGAACGGCATGTCATGTTGCATCACCAAAGTCCTTAATGATTCTTTTTAGTTTTTATAAATTCTACTAACATCAAAAATGCATTCAGAAGAGTTCATGAGATGTATGTCTACATGTTACACACGTGGAGTTTGTGTCAGATTTGTTTTCATGATCCCTATTTGTCATTGTCAGTATTTCAGGGAAGTGATTTATGGCCATTAATATTTTTCATTTCTTTGCCTGTTAATCTCTTTGAACACTAAATGGCTAATGAAAGACTTCTAGACTAATTGGAAACTGTGTCCACTACATCTCTTTATTTAGCTTCAATATGATCTTTACAACATTTAACATTAAACTATCACCTCACTCTGTTTTCATCTTTGTGAAACAACCTCGTACTTTTTGCACATCTTGCTCTGTCAGATCAGTGGGCTATCATTTTACATTTTATTTTGTGAGCTGAAAACAATTTTTAACCAAAAATCTTTCCAGTGTGAAACTCTCACTCCTGTAGAGTCTAAAGGTGACTAAAAGCTTTGTTGTTTGCTTCTTTGCATAGACAGGGGAACAATTGCAGTCAGCTTGAATTCATGGCAAATGAAATGGATTCCAGTAGTGATCTATTTCAGTGGGAAAATAAAAGTACTAAAATCACCTAGTCAAACTTCAAACAAAATCCATTCTTCCACTGTTCATCTTGATGATCATAATTTTTATCTTCACACTGTATTGGCAACAGTTTTCATCATCTGGGCAAATTTGTAACACTCGCAACAGCAAACACGACAACAGTCAGGACGGATGAGCCCAGGAGACTTTACAGCTAATGGAGCGACAATGAAGTCCAGACATTGTGGCCATTTTTTAAAGGACTAAATTCAGAAGGCAGTCAGAGGTGTCATTTTCTTAATCGCCCCAAGACTCTGATGCTGCTGATTACGCACAACCTCAAAGAGCTCTCCCCCTTGGAGAGTTCCTGGATATTAGAATTTCAGAAACTCTTGTTAGAAGTGCACCTTAATGTAATTTGGTATGTTAGCATGCTAATACATAAGCTACGGTTTTGGTCAGTTTCACGTCTCAGAAGTAGAAGAGTTAAGCAGGTCTGTGAGCCGTGGGGTGCGTGATTAAATGATGAAGGTAAATGCTATTGTAAATTTTTGCAGATTCTTAATTTATCGGGTGGAGCAGACTGACAGCGACAGTAAAACAGAGGGCAGAAACGCCATGCATACAACAACTTATTGACCGGGAGCAATTTTCTTTAAAACCAGAATTAAACTGGTTAAAAGCCGGTGGGGTCACGAAAACGAGAAGTGTCCGTTTAAAATGAGTACTTAAAATCCAGAGAGACCGGGGAAAGGTGCACGGGGTTCCGTGGCTACAGTATCCAGCAACCTTCTTCCGGGCCTGGACTCTTCTGCTTGAACGGTCACCTGGAAGACAGAAAAACCTCTGCCAGTATGGACGTCCAACACCATCAGCCCTCCCACGGGGATGTACACACACCAGAACATTACCAGAGGCCCAAAGGGATACTCACACACCAGGCAGAGCTATTCGCCCTGCTGGTGCGAGTGTGAGGCGTCGTAACGTTCTGGGTCTTCGCCTCGGCCTTTCTCTCTGCCTCGGTTCCCGGCCTCATGCTGTCTCCTCTCGACACTTGTCCTCCTGTCCTGTCGGTCTCTCCTATCGTCCTCTGTCGTTCTGTGTTTGCCATCCCCTGTCGTCCTCCCTTGTCGTGCCCCCTTCTGCCCTGCTCTCCAGCTCTTTATTGCCCCTCTCCTTCCAGTCCAGAGCCCCTTTATCCCTGTCGATTGGGTCCTGTGAGGAGAAAGAAGAACTTTGCAGGTGCAGCCTATTTGCTCATCAGGTGCGTTCACTGGCAGTGGAACATCTAAAACATGCAATAAAACTAGAAACAAATAATTAAAACACACAAAACATGCAAAATAAATCTCTTAACAACTACAAACAATAAAACCAGTTCCAAGAAAAACTCTAGAATTATATAAAAATAAAACCAATATAATCAGTCCCACTGCCATGTGACAGGTCAGCAAACCCACTAAAATTATTATCACCTGAGGGCCATAAATATAGTGACAGGTGTTCTAACTTTTTTGTTTGTGTTTGACAGGAAGGTAAGATAGTGTATGATAGTTTGTTGGTTAGAGTTAGGTTAGCTCATTTTCTTTCTTTCTCCTTTGTCCATCATGAGGCTAAATTCAACTCCTCAGACCTGCAGATATATTGTAAATAAGTAGAATCTGCTACTGGATCACTTCCATGCTGTGTCTCGGCCCATATACAGAAACACCTTCTAATAATTGTTTTGACATTATACTCAAAACCAAAAATGTCATTATCCATGTAGCATTACTTATTCAATTCAATTAGAAATTCTAGGAACAACAAGTAAGCCTGCAGTCTGAGAGCGAAGAGTTCTACTCGGATAATAAGGTACTATCAGATCTTTAAGATACGACGGAGATTGGTTATTAAGAGCTTTATATGTCAGAAGAAGGATTTTAAATTCTATTCTGGATTTAACAGTAGGCCAATGACAGTCACATGCATTTAAATGATCAGTAGCAAAACTCACCAAAGTTATTGATAAAACTCCTTGATATAAACTAGTAGAACTTTTTATGCATGTGGCAGATGTTTTTCAGTCTGGTCTAAAGTAGTGGAGCATCCTGACACTTTTAATTCCAAATAAATGATTAGCTTCTCTGACTCAGCACTTTAATGCAACCTCAGATCAAATATAAATTTGTTCCAGCAGGTTATAATTTCTTTGCTGTTGTTCAGTAATTTACACCTTCAGCTGACCTGAAGCACTAAAGACAGGCTTCATCTTATCTAGTTTCAAGCTCATGAACGTCACACAAGGAGCCTCCTGAGAATCACCTGAATATTGGTGAATTCAATTAAAAGCTTCAACCGGGATCACTGGGACATTATCACAGTCACTTTACAGCATGGAATGTTAAAGCAATTATATTAAACTCTGAAAATTGAGAGAATCTGCTCTTGCTGCTCTTGCTGAAGACCACGCAGTGATTCAGATGACCTAGATTTGTAATTACAGGAGCATTCATCCATTTCATTTCATGACACTGTTCTCAGCTGCTTTAAACGTTCAGATGTTTTTACCGCTGCTGGAGCGCGCAGATAATTTGATGACTGATGAGAGCTATTCAAAAGCACTGGGTGCACTTCCCATGTTTGCGTGCGTTTGTGTAGAGGTTGGCTGTAAATTTCAAGCTGCCACCGTTCTATTAAAATATATCTGATGGCATTCACAGCATCGGTATTACTTTCACAGCTAATCTGCCAAACTGATAAGGCGAGGAAGTGAGTGTCTTACAGACAGAGAGCGACTGGGATGACACTAACAGACTCTCTATTTAATCAATGATCTGTACTATCTCAACCTTCTCATTCAAACAGCTGCTGCCTTGCCGCCAACAAAAATCTGATATATTTGCATAAACACCTTATCATTTAATTACAGCTGAGAGTTCTCCAATCATGGCCTGAGATTATGCTTCTGTAGAGGCCTCAGTGACTAAAATGATTAAATGCTGGGCCGATACATGAAGATTATATTTACAGTGTGTCATAAATTACAGATTGTTGGAAATAACTGACAGTATGCAAGTTATTAGATCTACTTTATTCAGTGAAAAATATATATATACATTTTGTTTTGCAAATGGTTTTATATTTACTTGATGTGATGAGAAAAATATTCAGATGTCTCCCTGAGCTGTACAATGGCTTTCACTTCAGTCATTCTACAATAACACAACCAGGGGTGCAGTGGAGGTTAAATGCACAAAAAAAGCCATTTATTTAATGTTCAAGCTTTAAAACAGCGTCATAGCACAGCCCCCCTCAGTGTTTACTTTACTAGAGGGTGTCAAACTTATCTTAGTTCAGATTCCACATTCAGCCCAGTTTGATCTCCAGTGACCACTAACACACCAGTATCACAGCATAATAACCTATAAATAGCCACAACTCCTGATGGCTCCCTTTGTTTTCACAAAAAAGACAGAAAACAACAAAAACAAGGCAAAATATTACAAACTGAGACCCAAAATGTCTAACATGAGACCTCAATGACAAAAATGAGAAACAAAATGACAAAAAAACAAGAGACAAAAATATTACTCAACAATGGACAAACGACAAAAAACCCCAAAAACAACAATCTAGTATTTTACTTTATGATCCAAACAACTTGTCATGGTCTAGAAATGATTTTAAATTTATAGTTTTACTAATTTACAATCTGCAGTTAATGTCTTCTCTGTAATTTTTACACTTTGAGGACTGGATTGGACCCTCTGGAGGACCACTTTTGGACCACGGGCCTCATGTTGGACACCTCTGCTTTACTCCTACTGGGCTCATATTGGGCTCCCTAACTCAGTTCCTTGTGCAAATTCAAGGACCACACATTTTGTTTTCTGATAGCATATTGTTACCTTACTGTCTCCTTACTCATCAGTTTCTTGAAGGTAACTCCACAGCTTATCACCTACAATCTTATTCCCATGACATCAGGTTGCTGTAATTGCTATAATTACCAGTGTGAGTACTCGCTGATGTCAGATTTTTAAAATGGAAGCTCTTTGCAGCTTAGAAGATCAAAACCAAGATTGTAACTGGCTATAAAATAACTGACATATCTTCTAGTGCAAAGACTAACACTATGAAACAACCACAGTTCTGTATTTTCTCCTCATGGACTTTAATGTTGTTACATCAGTAACATTTGCAGACACAGCAGTGAAATAAGATAAATGAAAAGATAAGATAAGATAAGCCTTTATTCATCCCACAGTGGGGGAATTTGCATTGTTCCAGCAGAAAACATAGCGTGAACATTCAGGAAATGTAATACAATAATTCATCCATATCAGCCAGGATATACACTACCAGTCAAACAATTATTTCCTGTCAGGATTTCGGTTCATCATAAGAGCTGTAATTCTTGACTATCTGACAGAAGAGTCAATGAATTTGTTTTGGATCATCATGAATTTATTTCCTTTGTGGCAACAAAACAGGAGTCTTCAAAAACTTCAAGAAATTACAGACTGATTTAGAACCCTGCAGCCTAAAGGGTCAAGGTGCCAGAAGACTGACATCCATGATTTGACATGAAACAAGGAGTTCAGCAGCCGAGAATCAAACTCCCTCTTTTTGTTTTTCTGTAGCAATACTGAAGCTGATGATTAACTGCAAGTTTTCAGAGGCTTTAAAACATATTTTGCTGCAATAACAATGTCAGGATAAATGTTGGCTTACATGTCCTCATTTGTTTTCCTGTAGGTTTTATTTGAACAAATGAATGCATGACGTTTGGATATGTCTGGGCAGCCCAAAGCTCAAAGCTGAGGTTAAGCAAAGAGAAACACGTGAAGTGATAGGACGTGCTTGATTTTTCTAAATATAACCAAAACCCAAATTTCTGACCAGCATTGAACAAAGTGTAGCAAGAGTGGAGTAAACCTCCTCACACGTTGTCACATGGACTAGTGGGCCTGGTCTCTGGGGTTCTGCGTTTGTTCCCACCTCAGTTACATTCCTATGACTTCTATACGGTTCCAGAAAGTAGCGTGCTCCAGGCTACAAACATAATCCATGGAGTAATTACGTCTCCATCCAAATTCATTAGGCAAAAGCCATGTAGTCTATAAACATAATTTTCGGAGACAGGGTTCAACTGTGACCCAAAGCAACCTTTTATGCTTCAAATCTATTTTTTATCCACTTATGTGCATAAGTACATAATTACGTCTCAGGCTTTGAGTTCTGTCAAAACACTTCTGAGTGCACAGCGGTGCTATATCTGAACAGATCCAGTTTAGACACTGAAAGAGGACTGCAGCTGTCGCTGTACATGAGATACTTTATATTCCACAGACTGCAAGATCAATAAATCACACACACAGATGTGGAAGAACGCAGCAACACATTTTCTGTACTGTCAGCTATCTACATATCATTGAATATAAAGAGCAATATAATGCTACCGGGTTTCTGCCAGCTGCAACACCTGACTGAGTCTTTTCATGTATGCAGACTACTTACAGGATGGAGAATTCAAAATGTGATGATGCCACTTTCCCACGTGTGATGCTGACATGGCAGAAGATGCAACAGTAAGTAAGTTTCCATGGCTGTTACAGAGCCAGAAAGCTGCATATTTATAAAGAAAAGTACACACACACACACACACACACACACACACACACACACACACACACACACACACACATACACACACACACACACAGTCAATCCTGAAAACCTGCATCTCAAAATATTGGAAAATTCCATTTTGGGCTTAACTGAATTATTATTCTTTAGACACTATTCAAACACGTATCTCCTGGTCTGGTTCAGTTCATCAGCCACAATCATGGCTGACTTTAAAGATGTCCACCAGACAACCCTTCACAAGGACAGTGGACCACAGAAGGCAGGAAAACGTGCACAAGCATCAGGGGATGATCGCAGCTGTGAGAGGATTATCGAGAAAAGTGGATTCAAGAACCTGAGACTGTTCTTTTCAGCATCAATTTTGCATTTTATTGGAAAATGAAAGTCTCCAATTCCAGAAGAATCCCAGATGGTTGAAGTCCAGTGTGAAGTTTCTGCAGCCTGTGATTATATGTGGGGCCATATCATTGGATGTCATTGGTCCAGTGGCTTTTATCTATGCTACCATGCTTCCATCTGCTGACCAGCTCCATGGAGATGCTGATTCCATTTTCCAACAGGACACGTGCTCACAGGGCCAGAACTACCAAATGGTTTGCTGACCATAACATTACGGTGCTTGAACCCAGAGAACTGTATGTGGGGTACTGTCAGTGGGAAGAGAGGAAACACTCGACCCAGAAATACAGAGGAGCTGAAGGCCACAATCACAGCAACCTGTGCTTCAATAACACCTCAGCATTGCAGATCTGATCCATGCCGTGGTGGCAAAGGAGCCCCAGCCAAGTGCTGAGAGTGTAAATGAATGTAGTTTTCAGAAGTAGGATATTTCTGTATCATAAATCCTTTTTTAAATTGATCCTAGGAAATAATAACTTGAGAAACTGGATTTCTGATTATATTGTTCTAAAACTCATAATCATTCAAATTAAAACAAAAAAGGGGTGAACTATTTGACCTTGGTGTAATGAATATACTGTATATTATATGAAAATGTACATTCTTTAAATGAAATTACCCCCAAAAAAGAGCTTTCCAATATTGTAATTTCTGTGATTTCACATTGTGATGGCCATATCCTAGTGGTTCTGTTTGTGAATGTTTTACTTTTAGGTATATGCTTCATTCAGTTTGTTGATGATCTTTGTGTTGTGTCAAAAGACTGTACAATGTTCCTACATCCAATAATAATAACATAATATTTAATTTACAATGCACTTTACATTTGAAAACAAATCTCAAAGTACTACAAATAAAAACATCAACAACAGAAATAGAGCAGATTAAGAAAACACTTTTAAAAACACAAGTCTTCAAGTGACTGTGGCGCCCTCAGGTGGTTGGGGAGGGCATTCCACAGTCGCGGTGCAGCCGTCTGAAAGCCCCATCTGCCATGGAGTGGAGTTTGGATCTTGGAACCTGGAGTTGGTGGCTGTTGGAGGAGTGGAGGTGCCTGGTCAAGTTCTGTTGACTGATCAGATCTTTAAGGTACACTGGTACACTGCTGTAGACACTGTGATAGGTCAGGAGACAAATCTTAAATTCAATCCTGGACCTATCTGGGAGCCAATGAAGATTATGGAGGATCGGTGTGATGTGATGGAATTTGCGCACCCTCATCAGGATCCTGGCAGCGCAGTTCTGGATGTACTGCAGTCTCTGCAGGCTCCTGCCAGGAATCTCGATGAGGAGTGCATTACAGTAGTCCAGCCTGGAGGAAACAAAGGCGTGGACCAGCTTCTCGGCATCAGGGAGGGAGAGGAAGGGGTGGAGTTTGGAAATATTTCTGAGATGATAAAATGCGGTTTTACAGATGTGTTGAACATGGGTGTCAAATGACAGGTAGGGGTCAAAACGTAGCCTGAAGTTTTAACAGAACATGTGAGGAGAATATCATGGCTGGCAAAACAGAAAACAGTGAGGGGAGAGGATTCGAGTTGGTGTGGGGCTCCAATGAGGAGACCTTCAGTTTTGGAACTGGTCAGCTGGAGAAAGTTGTCATTCATCCACGCCTTTGTCTCCCCCAGGCAGGCGGTGAGATTGGACAGTGATGTTGGGAATGTGGGGTCCATCCTGACACAGAGCTGAGTAGCATCAACATAGCAATAGAAGGCAACTCCATGCCTGCTGATGATGTGGGCCAGGGGGAGCATGTAGACGGAAAATAGGCCAGGGCCAAGAACTGACCCTTGAGGCACTCCACAGTTCACAATGTGGAGCCTAGATCTGGCTCTCCCAAGGGCCACATACTCCAGAGAATAAAGCAAACTAAACAGAACAACGTAAACTGAATGCTTGTGCAGCATTTGGACATTTATTATCATAACTAGCTCCAGTGACTGAATGTAAAACTTCCAGACACACAGCACCACAGTAAGAACACTTTAAAAGCCAAATTGAATAACTGTGATTGTCCAGTGAACGACTGATATCAGCGTTATGTACTCTATGTAAATTACCTCACTCTGTTTCCTTTTTAAAAATCTCAAGTAATGTGATATTCCCATTTTTACCTTAAACAGATTCAGTTGGTGTGATTCTCATCTGAACTCAGTGTTCCCACACATTTTAAAGCCTTTACAAGAACAGAGTGTGTCCAAGTCTAAAAGAAATACTGGACTTTGTATTTATCATCAAAAATATTAATTTACATTTCCTCTGTTTATCTCTCAAAGCATCAATATTCATCCATTCCATCCTCTATCCACCGCTTTATCCTCACTAGGGTCATGGGGGGTGCTGGAGTCTATCCCAGCTGACTCTGGTGAAGGCAGGGAACACCCTGGACAGGTCACCAGTCTGTCACAGGGCTACATATACAGACACACAATCACACTCACATTCACACCTTCGGACAATTTAGAGTAACCAGTTAACCTCAGCATGTTTTTGGACTGTGGGAGGAAGCCGGAGTACCCGGAGAAAACCCACGCATGCACAGGGAGAACATGCAAACTCCATGCAGAAAGATCCCAAACCCCCCCCCCCCAATATTCATCTGTTTTCAAAATATTTTTCATTCTATATATAGTGTTGTTGTTAACCAGCATTTATTTTGCTTATTTACTAGCTCTAGAATTTCTTCTGTTTTTGGTTATTGGACAGATAATTTGGTACAAAGCTGCTCCCACTGTGTGAATACATCTAAGAGTTGATTCAGCATTTTCTCTTGCTGTCCTCCAGACCCCTTTGATTTGTTCTTGGCTTGTCTGTGCCTAATATAATATCTGTGTTTATCCAGGCTGTACTAAAAGAAACAAACAATAGGCAATGGTTTTCCATAGATGTTCCCCTGTGACATCCTAAAGGCTTTGGCAAGTATGGGTCAAAACAGATATAAACTGCCCATTTCTCAGAGACAGTTAAAACTATTTGTTGTAAATAAACTGTCTGTTTCTGGAGGTCTTTTCCTTAAGCTCCACATGAACCTAATGACCCCCAGGAAGGGATCGGACAGACTGAGAGGCAAACCAAAGGCACAACAGTTCAAAGCATTGGTGCACCAGGCATTGCTGCTCGTTGTTGCTACAATGCAGGTGTGCAGATCCACATTTTTATCAGTTTAACAGAACTTATCATCTAAATCTATGAAAGGAACTTGGACATCAGTGTTTTCACAGTCAGCAGAACTGTGTTCTGTGGAGTGCAGCCTATAAATCATCCAGCGGATTAGTTTAGTTGTCCTTGATTCTCAGCAAAAGAACCTCAGCCTTGATGTGGTCACAGTGATGTGTGATTTATTTAAACCTGCACCCCATAACTTTTCATGTTCATAACAAGGCAGAGATGATGGAGCATGTAGTTGTATTTGTGTGTCGCAGTTTTCCTTCATCGCCAACTTTTTTCACACTGCAGTGAGTGCATAAGTCAGGGGAGAAACACATCCTTAATTTTAAAGGGAACCGCTGCCCTGTGCCTCAGCAGATCTTTTGAACAGCCGAATATAAACGTACCCATTGTGGATTAGTTCTGCCGTAATGGAACACCCAATCTAGCGAGCAGGAAATATCTATATAGAATATAAATACAAGCTTAAACGGCGGTTAGACAGCAAGTGTTTGGCACTGCTCTGAATCTTTCCCCCAGGAAAATCAAGCAGCTTGTTGCCGACAGTTTTACACCAGGACGTCAATGCTGAGGGCTGTAATCTAAATTGTTGACCATTTAGTTTTGGGAATTATCCCAGTTGGCATCAGTGAAGTATTATTTCTACAAAGAAAACCCCAGATATCTTCTTCTCTGATCAATGCCTACTGTGCATTCAATCATAAGCACGCGTCCATTCCACTCAAGGCACAAAGCAATTACAAATGGCTGCGAGTGATTTGAAACAGGGAAGAGTAGTGGCGTCTGCTGCAAATGGATTCACTTTTAAGCTCAAATTAATGGACCCCTTGGCTCGATAGAAATTATATTTCGTGATGTATTTTCATAATAACCTCCCGTGACCAGAATCCAAAGACATCTTATTTGGCAAACATTGCTGGCGGCATATTGCCTTCAGAGGAAAGATACAAAAGAAGGCAAGGATCAGAGTTTGCAAAAGACTACAGTGAAGAGTGTGGAGAAGGTTGGGAAAGAGTGCAGATGAGAGAGAAACAAAGGAGAAGGGAGCAGTTATTATTCTCTGTTGGCTGACTGACATTTGTTCAAGTTAATGACAAATGACATTTACAGAGTGGAGTCGAGTTTCAAAGGCAAGGTAGAATGTAATGCTGAAGTTGTAATAAATAGCACAGTCTTGCACAAGCATGGCCATTTTCTCTGTTATATTGGAAATGCCTGATTAATTCACTTGTTGGTTTCAGCTTGAGCTTGCTTTGCTGATGGTGCTAAGCTAAAGCTATCACTTAGAGGCTAGCTGTCAGGCCTGTGGCTAACACGATCTAAAACTTCTCCAAAAAGTATGGTTCATCTTAGCAATCTACAGAACCACAGCCTGCTATACTGGAACAAAAACTACAAGCCATTGCCACAAAATTAGGAAGTTAGGTTTAGATTTAGTGATTGTAGCACCTAAGTTAGCTGCTGAAAAACAGCAATAACTAGAAAATCACTGAGAGAGCGCAGTACTCCTCCAAGCCTGTTCATTCCCCCATATGGCATTGTCAGAAATGCAGCATTTGTTTATGAGTTATTGATAAAGATGATCAGAAATCACAGCAACATAGAATGTGTCCATTTAATGTAGATGTACCCACAAACAAAATGACCTTGCACTGAGCACAGGCATGTGATATGACTGTACGTTATGTACAGATATCGAATCACATGACCTAACTATGTAATATGATGGGACTCAGAAACACCCCCACAATTTAATCGATTGTTCCTTGTATGATTTCTGACAAATAAGTCCTGACAGTCATGTGATGTAGTGTTCACTTGTTGTCATGGTTACAGTGACGTCATGCCACTATCTCCCAGTGATACAGAAATCTTTAACTAATCCTTGGGTCCAGACTAGAAGCTGCATCACTGCCAGAATCGAATCATTTGGTCTTTGTGTCATTTCTTACTTTCCCTGTAAATTTCATCCAAATCCTTTTGACCGTTTTTGAGTAATGTTGCAAACAGACAGGCAGACAGATGGACAAACGTACACTGATCACACTCTGAGAAAGTTATTGACGATCAGTAAACATAGGAGAGCTGCCTAATATACCCTAATGAACTACATATATAATAATAATAATAATAACTGGTATCACTGCCACACAACCATGTCATGAATAAAGTTGAACAGGATGAGTCTAAGCCAGTAGGTTTCTTTATGACATTTTTGAGTTTTCCAACATTTATGAGACTCTTTAGCAGTGAGAGAGTGGCTATCCAGCCACAGCATTCAAACCTCAGCCAGTTACACACGTGGACAAAATTGTTGGTACCCCTCAGTTAAAGAAGGAAAAACCCACAATTCTCACTGAAATCACCTGAAACTCACAAAAGTAACAATAAATAAAAATTTATTGAAAATTAAATAATCAAAAACAGCCATCACTTTTGAATTGTTGATTAACATAATTATTTAAAAAAACAAACTAATGAAACAGGCCTGGACAAAAATGATGGTACCTCTATAAAAGATTGAAAACTATTTGACCAGAGTGACATGATTAACTCAGGTGTGTCATTTAATTGACATCACAGGTGTTTCCAAACTCATAATCAGTCAGTCTGCCTATTTAAAGGGAGACAAGTAGTCACCCTGCTGTTTGGTGAAAAGGTGTGTACCACACTGAACATGGACAACAGAAAGCGAAGGAGAGAATTGTCCCAGGACATCCGAAAAAAATGATAGACAAACATCTTAAAGGTAAAGGCTATAAGACCATCTCTAAACAGCTTGAAGTTCCTGTGACAACAGTGGCTCATATTATTCAGAAGTTCAAGACCCACGGGACAGTAGCCAACCTCCCTGGACGTGGCCGCAAGAGGAAAATTGATGACAAATTGAAGAGACGGATCGTTGGAATTGTATCCAAAGAGCCCAGAGCAACCTCCAAAGAAATTAAAGGTGAACTCCAAGGCCAAGGTACATCAGTGTCAGATCGCACCATTCGTCGTTGTTTGAGCCAAAGTGGACTTCATGGGAGACGACCAAGGAGGACACCACTGCTGAAAAAAACTCATAAAAAAGCCAGACTGGAATTTGCAAAAATGCATGTTGACAAGCCACAAAGCTTCTGGGAGAATGTCCTTTGGACAGATGAGACCAAGCTGGAGCTTTTTGGTAAGGCACATCAACTCTATGTTCATAGACTCAAAAACCAAGCATACGAAGAAAAGAACACTGTCCCTACGGTGAAACATGGAGGAGGCTCAGTAATGTTTTGGGGCTGCTTTGCTGCATCTGGCACAGGGTGTCTTGAAAGTGTGCAAGGTACGATGAAATCTGAAGACTATCAAGGCATTCTGGAGAGAAATGTGCTGCCTAGTGTCAGAAAGCTTGGTCTCAGTCGCAGGTCATGGGTCTTCCAACAGGACAACGATCCAAAACACACAGCCAAAAACACCCAAGAATGGCTGAGAGAAAAGTGTTGGACTATTCTAAAGTGGCCTTCTATGAGCCCAGATCTGAATCCCATTGAACATATGTGGAAGGAGCTGAAACATGCCATTTGGAGAAGACACCCATCAAACCTGAGACAACTGGAGCTGTTTGCTCATGAGGAGTGGGCCAAAATACCTGTTGACAGCTGCAGAACGCTCATTGACAAATACAGAAATCGTTTAATTGCAGTGATTGCCTCAAAAGGTTGTGCAACAAAATATTAAGTTATGGGTACCATCATTTTTGTCCAGCCCTATTTCATTAGTTTGTTTTTTAAATAATTATGTTAATCAACAATTCAAAAGTGATGGCTGATTTTGATTATTTAATTTTCAATAAATTTTTATTTATTGTTACTTTTGTGAGTTTCAAGTGATTTCAGTGAGAATTGTGGGTTTTTCCTTCTTTAACTGAGGGGTACCAACAATTTTGTCCACGTGTGTACTTTTTGAGAAAAGCTCTTTGGGTTATTGTGCCTCTTCATGACCCACCACAATGACGCATTCTGACAGTTTTCCCTTGTGAAAGACGAACTGTCAACTTTACACCCTTTCTGATTCCACAGGATGTTGTCAGTCCTCCTAATGCCATTCAGCTCATTATCCAGACTGCTCTTCCTGCTGTTTCAGGACATGTGGGTCGACACAAAGGATGGATGTTTGTAGCCATGTCTGAGTTATATGGCTTCCCATTTGATTTAGTAAAGATCTACATCCAACATTGTTTGGATTAGACAGATTAATGGCTTTCTCCCATCCAGAGCTCATTTAGTCATGAGAGCTCAGTCTCATGCATTTTCTGAAGCAACTTTAACTTTGAGCAGTGCACCTCCAGACTTTACAAACCAACAAAATTCTGTTTTTTTTCCTTAGTATCTTTCTAGTGAGATGTCAAGCAAACTGAGTAGTAAATGTGGGACAAGTGGAAAGAGAAGAAATGTTTAGTTCTCCTGTGTCTTTGTCAAACAAGGCCTTCCTCTATTGTCCTCTGACCATTACAATCACTTGCATTGAAGAGAATTATTTTTCCAGGGATGACAGGCCAAGTATGTTTCTAACAGCACAAAGCCTCGTCTTTTCACCAGCTTGCCTAATTAAAAACAGTGTAGAATAGCCACAGATTTGTTCTCACACTTTCCTTCCATTCAGGTTTGGAGGCATGTGACCTCAGCTTGATCCCACAGAACAATCGTCATTCACTTCCTTCATCTTGGACATTCTGTAGATAGGTTGCTTCCACAACTTGCAGTAGGATGGTAGCTTCATGATAAAGAATGCCTTGGGGCACAAGTCCTTTGCAAGGCCACATGTAGTGACATGCCGGGTCACCTTTGGGCATATGGGACGGATCTTCTGTGACCTGTACTTCTCAACATATTGGACATTTGTTCAATGCAACTGATCTGTACCTGAACAAAGCTGGTGCTGGGGGTCTTTCTGCCAACGTGGTGTCCACCATCCATGTGCTCCTATATCTACCTGTGCATGTTTGATTGATGTAGACATACAGATCATATCAAATCAGATTATGCAGCATGACAAGTTGGATTAACTCAACATCACAAACACGTTGTGATGTTGACCCTGACGTTGTTTTATCTAAAACGTGGCTGAGGAAGTGTCAGAAGCTGCACTCGATAACTACCACATGTTCAGGATGGACAGGAACTAACAGGTAGAGGAGTGGTCTTTTCTACCAGGTCTTATTTCCCTGTGCAAACCTAAATGCAGTCCCTGTTGAAAAGTCTTTTGAATTCTTAACTTTAAAGGATTGTTTTGTTCAAGGTAACTGTCTGACTGTGATTGGTGTGAACAGACTCCTTATATCTTATATCCTCTTTTACCATCTCAGATTGAATAATTTTAGGCAGTTGTAACTTAAATTGGTTAAGTGCTGCATCTGATTATTTAAAATAGGTCAAGCACAATTTTAAGCTTCCACAGGTGATTATGGACCCCACAAAGCCAAGTTTAGAAACCCTTTCCCCCTCATTTTAACGTGGTGGACAGAGAAAATATGCACTTCAGGAGTGTTTGAGCTTGTTTTACTGATCAGTAGCTTGCATTAGAAGCACTAAATTTAAAAAAAAGTAATGTTCACTTTTATGAGCTGTTTTAAATGATCTGTTAGCACGTGATATTCATAATACTATTTTATCCCCACATGTTCAACAAAGTCTGGACTCTATTTGCAAGTCTTCTAATAGTGTTTGAAAATCATGCACTTTTTAAGGAATACAGAACACAGAGCAGAAAGGTCCGTAGTTTTCAGCAGAATTTGCATCATTTCTTACAGCAAGAAACAAAAGAAATCAAGCCATGGCTTGCCAAGTATACATATGACCCTGGTCACTGGCTTGCTTTTAGACAACTCTGGAACAAAAACACTGCTAGAGTAGGAAAGGCCAAATCACATTCAGTTTCTTGTATGTAATTTCCAAGTTTATTCAAACCCAGCTAGATTCTGGAAAGCAGTGAATTTAATCAAACAAAGGTCCTTCCTCTGATCACAGCACATGGGTGTCTAATATCAAACCTCAATAACATTTGTGCAACCTTGAACATTTGCTGGTGACGCGTTTGAAAACAGTCTTCAAGGACCACTTCTGTCTACTGCTAATTCTGATTGTCAGGTAACGGCAAAGTCTTACTTTACATTTCATCTGTCCTCTCGTGCAATTTCATAGAAATTTTGCTGTAAATACTGTTTTTTAAACAAATATTTATATATATGCACTGTGTGCATTGTGTGCTGCTCTCTTTTTTATTTAAACTGTTCTATCTGTATCTATCTATCTATCTATCTATCTATCTATCTATCTATCTATCTATCTATCTATCTATCTATCTATCTATCTATCTATCTATGCTGGTGTGGCTGAGGCTTTGTTAGCTGTAGCTTCTTAGAGTTTAATATGCTTCCCTTTTTTAAAGTTGGCTGCTCCAGTTATAGTTAGCTTCATAACCTACATTCACAACCTACATTTGTAATTGTTTAGTTTTAGGTTTCTTAACATCCTCAACATCTGTCTATGTAACCCCTCTACATTAAGGTTGTGAAACATCTGACAAACAGCTGGAATCCTTGCAGCACACTCTGTTCTCAGCATACATCAGTCAGATGTTGGAGAGTTGCACAAACTGTTTTTTTTCCTGACTTTTCGTATAGTCCAGTCAAACACAGGGTCTCTTCTGTTTCCCATCATGAGGTTGCCATCATGTTTTCTACTTTGTGGAACATTTCCACATACAGTATGTGTAAGTTGCTTGATTTGAGCTCAAGTCCACAGAAACCATAAAGTGACCTTTAATCTGAACCTGAGAGTCACTGCAGACAGCAGGGAGGTTAATCCACAATTTTATGTTCTCCAGAGAAGTTCTCTGTTTCTTTTGTCAGTGTAGATCTTTCTTCTTGCACTCTCCACATGACAGATTATCCATTTTGCACACAGGTTAACTAATAGCCATCTCTGCTCCTTCAGACAGTTCTCCTAAAGCATCCGTTTCTACAGGAAACATTGCATTTCATTACATAAACTGAGAGTGGCAAAATAGAGTTACTTTTCTTCTTTTGATAATTTGACTAATGACTAACCATTAAGTGCTAAAATGAGTAGTACTCAGTGTTTATTAATGGTGGGTGGAACAAGGATTTCAGCCTCATGGGGGATGCTCGCAGGGCTTTCCTGAAGTACAAGCATAAACTCAGAGCATAAGTGCAATATCTGCAGCCAGTGGTGCAAGCGTGGTCAGGCATAACGTCATGCGACTGGGGAGATCAATGTCCAGTACATAGTGATAGAAGGAAGGAGGATACAGCTGGCAGTTTAATGGGCGGAGAAGAGTCCACACGAGTTTCTCCTCTACACTCCCTGAGGAGGAGCAGACTTACAAGACACAAATAATAGCAGCATTAAAGCACTGTCAAATATGAATATATACAGCTCACCAAATATTAATATACAGAAGGCCAAATATTAAAACACAGCACCTCAGACAGTCGTACTGTGCTTCTGTCCACAATCCTCTTTGCTTTTAAGAGCAGACAGTAACCCTGTTTAAGCTGACTGGATGTTTCCAGAGAACAGGTAATGATGGGAAATTACTTTAAAAAATAAATGTCTGCACTTTGAGGCCAAAGGAGATACATTTGAAAAGTGTATTAAATTGCTCACTTATCCTTAATTAAATGCTCTGTATTATAACCTCATTTAGTGGACAGATGTATTACTTTATTTACTGAAACTGAGAACCTAAGAGAGAGATTGTGGTCTACACTGTGAGCTTTTGTCTGTTAACTTTTTATAACAGGAGTGTCCAACTCATTCTAGTTCAGTGTAGTTCCACATTCAGCCCAGTTTGATCTGAAGTGACCAGAAAAATCACAGCAGAAAAAACGGTAAATAACAACTCCACATTTTCCCTTTGTTTCAGTGCAAAAATGTTCACATTTAAGGAGTTATCTTTTTACAAAAGATCGTGAAAACCTGAAATTTCTGAAGAAAAACAAATTTAATTTCAACAACATTCATCCTCAGTTTATCATTTCCACATTACAACTTCCAGATCACAGAGTGTCTACAAAGAAACACAACATTTAGTCACAGATATCTGGAACTGAACAATATAGGTTTTTACTTTATGATCAAAACGACAAAAGTCAGACAAAAAAAGACCACAAACAAAAACAAGACAAAATATTAGAAAAATGAGACACAAAACAACAAAAATGAGAAGCAAAATGACAAAAAATGAGATAAAAAGCAGGAAACAAAACAAAAAAAGAGACAAAAATTTGACCAAAAAGTTACAAATCAACCAAAAAATGGACATACGACAAAAACTAGACAACAAATATGAAAAATGAGAAACAAAATAACAAAACATAGAATAACAACAGAAGCGAGACCAAAAAAACACAAATGACAAAAATGATACACAAAGACAACAAATAAAGCAAAACAAAATGACAAAAGTAAGACAAAAAAACATAACCGAGACGAAAAGGAAACACAAAGCGACAAAAACATGAGACAAACGACAAAAGAAAGACAAAGAAGCAACAAAAACAAGACAAAATATGACAAAAATGAGACACAAAAACAAAACAAGAACAGTAAACATTCTAGTATTTTACTTTATGATCAAAACAAACTGTCATGGTCTAGAAATTATTTTTAAATTTAGCGTTTTTTAAATATACAATCTGCAATAAATGTCTTCTCTGGATTTTTTACACATTTCAAAGTCGTCCCGTGGGCCTAAATGGACCCTCTGGTGGGCCGGTTTTGACCCACGGGTCGCATGTTTGACACCACTGTTTTATAGCATATTTCTGGTATTTGACATAGCATTCAGCTGTGTGTTTGTTGTTTGTTTGACACTGTGCGATGTTTACCTCCAAACATGAAGCGATAGACTCTATGATGGTCAGTGAGTGTCTGTGTGTCCGTCTACTGCAGTAAAGTAACACCAGTTTGGTTCACAGAAAGTGTCTGTTTCAGAGCAACGTACACCACTCCAACCTTTTCTTTTCTCTGTTGTGACAGAAGCACAGTGAAAAACAAAACCCAACGAAGTGATAGATCCACCTCCAGCTGTTACAATATGCCTTGACATCCCATCTACAGACGTGTCAGCTAAGTCAGCTGAGAAACACGGCTTTCTTTAATCATCCCACCATGAAGAAAACATCTCAAAGTTCACTTCAGGATTGATCTTGGTATTCATCTGTCAGAATAGCAAGACACAGAGAGTACTTTCAGTTCCACCTTGATGTTCTGAATTAGTAATCAAACTTCAGCAGCACACAGTGTTTCATCCTTATTTGTAGCATTATGTAAGAGCTCCTTCAGTCAATGCTTTACTAAAAGCAGAGCCTGAGGATCGGTCAGTTTGGGTTTTTGTCTCCATCGGTAAATATGACCTCCATATTTTTAATGCCCATGTCATGCCTAGCCAGTAAACCATCATAAATGCCTTAATGAGTAAGTTATTACATTTCTGAACAGTTCCATTCCTTCCATCAAACTTCCTACTTCTTCTTAGACAGTAGCACTTTGATTGGCACTAGAAGAATACCGCCTCTCATTACAGCAACCCCCAATACTTTGTGTCATGAGAACTGTGTCTAATTAGCAACATGAGACGCTGCCGTGGGACACGAGGAGGTTTCCACACCATCCAAGTTTGGCACAGTGCAATAAATGCTTTGAAGAACACAAAAGGAGGTGCTCCAGCACATAGTCACCAACTCGTGCCATTCAGAGAACAAATAGCAGTTAGCCACAGCAGTTTTGCAGGATATTTCAACAACATTTATTCCCCATCAAACACACACATTGATTTCTGTGATAATTATATGAATGAACACAGACTGATCTTAGCCTCAAAAACGTTCTTTTTGTATTTACTCTGCTTGCTCCTTACCTGCTTCAAATACTGAACTCTTTGTTTGAACTCACCCTTTGAGTGAATGGATGGGCATCTTGTGTTCACTAATATCATGAAAACATGAATTAGATGAAACTGAGGGCAGCGCTGGGTGAAAGAGTGTAGTCAGGGCGACCGCTCATGATCTGAGCGTTTGTTGCTCATCCCTTTGGAGTGAAAATCTAAGTGGCCATGCTTACAGTTACACAAACAGACTGAGAATGAGTGAAACCATAACTCTGCTCATTAACACGTTGCATGATCATTAAACGATCTGAATAGAGATGGTTCTTTCAGTCTGAGCAGGAATCCAGCAACAGAGAGAGATGGTTTTTTTTTTAACTTATTGCCCCCTCCCCTTCCCCTTGAGCCCATTGATTAGCATGATTAAGTCTCATCAGCCCAAATCAACGGCCCACCCCCCACCCAACCCCACAAGCGGAAAGAAGCTCATCAGACATCACTAATCAAGTACAGCTTGATGCTAGTTTTCAGCCAATCATGCGTAGCCTCTGGCACTGTGAATAAATAAGGTTGGTTTGATCAGTCTAAATTTTTAATCAGACGTTTGAACTGTGGCAGTTATTTCCACCGTGGTGCTGCTCTTTGTTTGGAGGAGCTCAGGTCATGAGGAGGTCAGGGTGACTTTGGCTGGAGAAAAATATTGTCGCTGTACAGTGTCTCCTCAGCTCCTGGTTTTCAGATTATACTTTGCTGAATATTATGAATGTTTTATGAAACTATAGGCAGTGCTCTGCAAGTGCAAAATGAAAAACAAGGACTGGAGCAGAAAGTGTACATTTTACACTTACTGTAGGAGTGATTCACTTAAAGGACCATTGTGTCTATTGTTTACTATATTTCTTTTTGCCATAGCAGCTCTGCCTCTTTATTTCTATAACAGCTTGTCAATAACTGCTGCGTCTCAGTAACTCTGTTCACTACCGTCTGCTGAGCGAGCCCATTTGTTTGTTCAGTCGTCCTTTCACTGAGTGTACAACAGCATCACTGTACTGTGCTGTTATGACTGAAAACATACTCTACAAGCATGTAATCAGTGTGAAATACACCCAACCTGTCACTGCAAAATGAAAACAAAAACTAAATGTTCTTTCACCATTTCAGTGGTCAGTATGGGGCATATCAACACCTCTTCAAAAGCTGACGTTACCCACTGTGTAAACCAGCTGAATTCATAATACTGGACAAAAGAAGTCGACCTGATAATGGTACTAAATGTCAGGGGTCAGCAAAATGATCACAGTTCACATGAATGTGTTTATCAGACGTCTTGAATTTCATCAAAAACTGACCAGACACGAGACAAAGTCATAAAACGTGTATCTCTTGGTTAAAAATGTAAACTTCTCTTCCAGATCCATACCTTAGATGCTGAGGTATTTTACTGAACAGATAAAAACAATCAACAAAACTTCTGTTGTCTTGCTACATCAGAAAACAAAAGTGGGATCTCAGTGGTACCACGTCTCGTTTGGGACCACCGGCAGCGCTATGGAGCAGTGTTTTTGCAAATGGTTACTCTATACAAAGATGGGTAAAGTCTCTTTAAAATTGGCCAACATTTACTGAAAATCACCAATATTTGGAGGCTCAGTGTGGCTATCTTGGAAGTGCCCAAGTCCTACTGATTCCCAGCTAATCCAAAAATTAGCAATGAGGTGGAGCATGAGTAGAGCTGAGGAGGGCCCTATGAACATCTGTGGACCTTTCCTATGATGATACCAACCTCTGACTTCAAGTGACCGTTGCCTTAATAAATGCATAAACCCTTAATTTAACCCTCATTATAATGTAAATGGATGAATTATTTAAAAAACAAAACCAAAATAAACAAAAAAAAAAACAGTTGTTATGAATGGGGAAATTGGCTATAGAGACCAGATATGTGTTTGTATTAGGGCGTAAACATGTTTATTTCTGCTGTAAAGTTGTGAGACGTTGACATGGAAGTCTAAGGGGATTGACTCACTTTTAGATTCACCCTGAAGTGGCCTTTGAGGGGCTGTTTTTGGTACTTGTGCACTGGATTCCGTTTTCAGCCCATTGGCTGCTGTTTCAAGGCCGTTTGCTTGTATCCTGCATTCACCTGGAAGAACACATCATTTACAAGCCTGTAGGGGATTCATGTCCTGCTGATTTCCCTCTGAATTACAACGCAACGGAAATGTGAAAATAGACGTTTTATAAGGAAGTACTGAACCCAATTCACTGTTTTCCAGATACTTTTCTCAAAAACAAAAATGTCATTTAATTAAAGTCAGTAAATTCTAGGAATGTAAATCTGGACAAAATTCTATAGCAAATTATTCCTATATAACCAGAATGATTCCATTCCATGCTGCTAGCATAGCTGAAAATGTTTTAGCTGCCCAACTTTTGCATTTTTTTAAAGAGTTACCTTGTTTGTCATGTTTTTTCTTCATTTTATCTATTGTTAAATTCACAGTTTTTCCCCTTTGTCAAGTTCACCAGTCTCCAAACGCCTCTTCAAGTCACACTCAAGAACAACTGTACCGGTACATGAAAAAATGGACTTTCTTGTTCACACCACAATTCTTCTTGAAAGACAAGTCCTCCTTCTATATATATATATATTTTTAAAAAAACTGCTAGTACATCATCAGGTTAAAAGTGTTTTCAAGAAGTCAAACTGTTACAGAATTTCCCCTCAAGGTTCGATAAAGTTCATTTTAGCCTTAACCTCAATGATGCCAAACAGTGACCCTCATAAATGCCACAGAAACAGAGAGCAGTGACTTTTAGCCTGTCTTGTCCAGTCCTTTGGATGGTGCATTTCACACCACCGCTACAGTTTGGTTTTCTAGGAGGCAGTCCAGTCTCTCTCCATACTAGCACTGTCAAAAAAAGAAGCATCAAAGCAAATGAGAGACAGAGAGAAAAAACATTGTCCTTTATCTGCAGCATTTGCTTCCAATTCTGGCTTAAGTTTGCTCAGATGTTTTTTGGCCCTGACTCATTCCTTCATTCATTTTCAGATGGCTGAAGCCTCGTCCATATGAAGCTGGGTGTTCTTTAAGTGGCACATTAAAGAAATGATGAGACACACAGCCTCTGAAAACTGGCAGCGTTCATACATTCTATTTTCTCTCAGATATTAAAGAGGTTGATAAACTTCTCAGTTCCAAAAAAAAATATTTTCTGTCTATTTTTTGAGAGATCAGACTTTACAGGGTGAAACAACAAAAATGTTTCACTTCTATTCATCTGCATTTCTCCTCTGTCTGCTACATTCACAGACTTTGTAAACTCGAGCACTTTCAGTGTCTTCTGCAATGGTCTATTATGGGACCATTATGGCTACACCATTAGCCGGTACCAGGACCGTCGGTACAGTTGGTTCCATACCACCCCCTACTGGGCTGCGGTGTTCATCAGTGTTACTGGTGTACCACAAGTGTAGAGAGTGGATGGACGTCCCTACAGCCTCACATCACTGTGGTTCTCCAGACACTCCATATACATTGAAGACATTTATAGTTCCTTAAGAGCTTTCCGTATAGCGTCAGTTGAAGTTACATCTCGTAGCAGATGGATGCCTCTTTCAAATCCTGGTTACACTTAACATGACGGTAGCAGAGATGGAGAAGAACTGTGACTGAGAAGCAGGGACTGCTTGTTTTTCTTTACAAATTCACAAATGTGTTTCCACTGCCACAGCTTCCTTCCTACAGCTCTTCACTTAACTCTTATCTCTCGGTTCTAAGCCCTTCTAGAACGCACTTGGGATAAATAAAGATACTTAAGCTAAAAGTCAACAATGATTCAATAATTGATGCCTTCACCCAGGATTTGAGCTCCACTCTGATGACTGAAAATCCTCCATCTAACCCACTGCACCAACACATTCTGCTCCCTCTGTGGACTTTGATGCTATTTATATAATTTCATCTGATTGGTGAAAAGCCCCATGATTTTCTTAAATCTCCTATCACAGAGTACATTTGTTAAAGTGTGAAAACAGACACTGGAGGAGACCTCCTGAATTGCAATATGCTAAAAAGATGTCATTTTTGCTCGATGATGCCTAAACAATACTGCCTACTGTGGGGAATATTCATTTTTGCATGTGTATTAAACTATCATGTTTTTATTGCTTTTGCATATTACTTATAATCATTTTAATTACTCTTTGCTTATCAATTATAATCATCATTTTAATTACTTTTTACTTACTTATAATCATCATTTTAATTACTTTTGCTTAGTAATCATGTTATTACTTTTATTCATTACTTGTAATCATCATTTAATTACTCTTTTACTATTACTGATAATCATTATTAACCTTCGTTTGATCATATTATGTGTTAATCATATATTAATGTGCTTGCAACTTGTATTAACTCTATACTCAAATGTATTAAGGTACTTATGGGTGCATGTTTGAATTCTCGTTCTGGATGTGCAGGTTGTCACATACGCACAGAAAGGCAGAGACAGGGTGAAAAGTTCAAACAGCAGCTAGATGCTGATGTGGAAAAATTAATCCACTGCTGTAATGAATCTGTGTCTGTGTGTGTATCTGACAGCAGGCCTTTTGCCCTCTGACTGAAATGGTTTACAGATAGCCTGTGGTTTGTTTCCTCTGGAATAATTGTCAATATCAACAAAAGTATTGTTTGGAGATAAGGGTGCAGGTGTTCGCGTGAGAAAGCTTGGGGGAGGCTGTCTCCCACAGGGGAGGTGCCGGCAAGCCAAGAGTTTTTGATTAAAATTATTAGGGAGTAAGGATTCGCTTAAACATCGCCTCTTTCCTTAATTGTGCAATACTGGCAGCTGGCAGTGGCAAAAGGAGAGCCACATACACACACATTCAGAGACACCTTTTGCAGGAGGAAGACGGAGGTGATTGGACAAGACCCAAGACATCCGGAGAGGCTGTCTCAGCGTGGGGCCAATCAGAAGACTGCAAATTCTTAGTTTAAAAACTCATGTATTAGCTTAGAGATTCATTCTTTCTTGTGATCACAGCTGCATGCAGAAAACCATTGTCTAGCTTTAGCAGTTTTCTGCTATCAGCATCTGAACAAGATAGAATCTGCGTGCACGCATATCTGTCCATCCTTTGCATTTTTTACTAAATATTCTTAACTGAATATTTTGACGCTGAGTCTTCCTTGCGTCGTGTTTTTTCCTCAGTAGCAGTAACAAAAGAATCCGTTTTTCCGACACTACACCAACTTTACCTGTCAGGTAGTATCCATCCATTTATTGGTTTTGTGCTTTCAAATGATGGGCATTTAGTTTCAGAAACAAATGATGCCATCC
This sequence comes from Acanthochromis polyacanthus, assembly GCF_021347895.1. NCBI lineage: Eukaryota > Metazoa > Chordata > Actinopteri > Pomacentridae > Acanthochromis > Acanthochromis polyacanthus. Next base: position 5,167,420 of record NC_067132.1, on the reverse strand, counting down.
AAAACAGCAGAACTTCTACATGCCCTGGTGAGTGTGAAAGACCAAAATCGTTCCCTTACCTGAACCACAGTCCTGTCACTGCCACAGGTAACTATGGACAACAGGAAGTCCATACTTTAGAGAACATACTTAGCTCACTGTAGAGCTACATTGTCACGAACTAGAAACTGAACCCGAGCAGAGAAGCACACTACCAAAGCTGAGGCAGGTAGGAAGAGAGTTTTATTGTAAAGGAGGGGCAGTGGAGGTGAAGCGGGGAGCCGGGAGTGAGTCCGGGAGGGAGTGGTGGAGTGAGTCCAGGGTGGGAGCTCTCAGCCCGATCTCACGAGGATTCGTGAAACTGTCACGTAAGTTTTAGTTTCGGTTTCGTGCGCACCAACACGATTTCGTCATGTTTTTCGTGCCGCTCACCACGAAATGCGCACCAATGTATTTTAAACGGCGGACTTTTCGTGCCACCCAGAACGTATTTCAAACGAATGTGTGTATTATATTTTTAATGTAAAACCATGGCGAATCCAACGCTATATTTTGCATGACATCGTCCCTAACCATAACCCTAACCATAACCATAACCCGGTGGTACACTTACCTTTTTTTTTTTTTTTTTTTTTTTTTTTTTTTTCCCCAATTTGCATAGGAATTTCAAGAATGTCCGGCGGCCGGCGGCCGCAAACGCGATCACACAAGCAGTATACGCCGATGGACAGCTTAGATCGTCATGAATCCGCTGGTATAAACCACTTTCAGCTGTGATTACCACAGCGGGTTTCGTTGTGAGCAACACGAAAAACATTTCGTGGTGAGCGGCACGAAAAACATGACGAAATCGTGTTGGTGCGCACGAAAAAGAAACAAAAAATTTACGTAACAGTTTCACGAATCCCCGTGAGACCGTGTTGGAGCTCTGGAGCCGGGGATCAGCGGTCGTAGGTGGTTCCGGAGGGGAAACAGAGTGCGGCGGTCGCTGAGCGGGCGGACACCTGGCGGCCGGAGGACGACGGACGACGAGGAAGTCGGAGGTGGGAGGAAGCCGAGCGCTGGTGGTCCAGGAGCGTGGATGTGGCTGGTGGAGCCGGGAGATGGCAGATGGATCTGGGGATGTAGGAGGGAAGCCGAGGAGGGGGTCCGGGAGGAAACACGGTGCAGGTGGGGTCCAAGGACGGGATCGGAGAGGGGTTCGAGAGAGGCGGACAAAGCAGGAGGGGGTCCAGGCAGCTGGGTCTTCTAGGCGAAGAGAGAGAAGAAACAACGTTACACTCATCTTAAAACACAGACAGAATTAACGCGGGGAGAGGGAAACTGACTATTCAGTCGAGTTTACAATCTGGCGGAGTCTGGGAGGATGACCCAGTCTTTTTTTGTCAGGGGGTGTAATCAGTGAATGAGCCACAGCTGCCCGGATTCTGGGGAGAGAGCAAATTACCAAGTGGAGGCAGCCGTGAGGCTGCACTCCACCTGGTGCAGAGCTGGAGAGAGAGTGGAAGGACAGAGAGAAAGCAAAGAGGGAGAGAAAGAGGGGAAAAAAGGGAGAAAGATAGGAAAAGGGGATTTGGATGCCAGGTGGGACAGGGGGTGAGGAGGAGGCCCTGACATACAGCGTCTTTCTAAGTGGAGTTTGTGTGTTCTCCTTGTTGCTGCCTGGATTCTCACTAGGTGCTCCAGTTTCTTTATGCACTCTAGTCCAAGGCATGTGTTAGAGTTTAATGGCGATTTTAAGCTGGCCAAGGGTGTGGGTATTTTGCCAGCCCCAGTGAGGTCAAAGTTGTACCCTGCAAGACTGACTGCTCTTCAGAGTGGTAACTGATCACTCTCTCTTTGTAAGATCCCTTTGTTTGGATCTTACAAAGCCCAGCCATATGAAGACACTTTTCCACTAGCACCTGCTCGGCTCGACTTGTCTCGACTCTACTCGGTTCAGGTCATTTTCGACTATAACTGAGTACCACCTCATCATGGGTGGAGACACAAAACACTCTCAATCAGCGGCCTGCGCTCTGTAGTCGTCACATTATCGACTCCTCCCAGCTCGCTTAGAACCCCAGCAGAGTAGGTACTATTTTAGTACCTGGTACCAGTTACTATTTTAGTACCTGGTACCAGGTACTATTCCCAATGAAAAACCTCACAAACTGAGTAGAGTCGAGCAGAGTAGATGCTGGTGGAAAAGCGCCATAAGATATATAAGGTGGAATCTGAGGCAGCACGAGTTTATCAGCTGCACAAATACCAGCCAAAGATTACAGTGTACCTGGACATAATTGGGCAAACAGTTTAGCTCTTTTTTTTTCAGATTTTAAATTATTCTGCCAGCTTTTTCTCCCAGTTTTCCTGAGACAGGCATCTTATCTTGTGTTTATTGGAGAAACCAAACTTCAAGACTGAACTATAGGGTCCTACTTTATAGCCTTATTGTGCTAATCTGAGCATCCAGCTCTGGAAGTGGCAGTTTGTATCCAAAATGTTGCTCCAGTCTTGTAGTTTTAATTACATAGATACAGTGCAAGGCTGTAATCACCAGGGCTTTGGTTTTGCTGTAAACCTGTCACTGAGATTACTAACATGTGGAAGAGCTTCGTGACTTTATGATTGCAACAACTAAAGGCCAAGTGTGATGGTTAGAAACACATCCTGCTTTAACTTAATGAACTCTCATGATACAGGCAATTATTTCAGACACAGTAAACCATCTATCTCCCTTACATTTTAAAAAGCGTCAAATAAATTTGTCTGTCGGGAGACTGTAGTTTCATTACTGCACTAAAATTAATCTCCCTTTTTTTCACACTTGTATGACGATTAATGGACAAAAATTTCCCTGTAACCCCCACTACAGTCGTTAGTCGTTCAGAAAAAAGGGCCTTTTCCCTCTTGTAATGGGGCTTTCAAATAAATCATTCATAGCACCAAGCTAAATTAAATGCAATAACTTTTCAATGGTTGCTTTTAACCTGCTGTGCAGATGGAGTGGGCCATTCCATTGCTATGGTGCATTTACTCAACAAAATGTAGCTATAAATGACTTCTGCACAATACTGCCTTTTTAGTTAATGATTTTCAGTTACGGTTTCAGGAATATTGAGCCAGGAAAAAGACACAGCTTTGAGTGAAGGCTGTTTCAGCTGCCATATGTAAAGACGAAGGATATGCACTATTACAGGTGCCTGATCATAAGCAAAATTGCTCTCCTTTTATTTTCCTATCCACTGTTTCCTCTCACAGCCTTTGTCTGTGTACTTCACAATGACAATGGGAACAGCTGCATTGTGATAGCCAGCTTCCAAGATTGTCGTTATTCAATGTGCCAACCCACATCACAGATTACTGCTGTTTTGTTGTCTTCAAACCTCACGGGGGAAAATGTCCATGTTTGGCTTATTTGCATCCGGATGTGACAGTGTTTAAAGACGGCTGTCATTTTGTTTGCACAGCTCACCAATCCATCCTCCAATCCAGGACAGTCAGCCACACCTTTAGTCCAGTCTCTGAGCTGCACAGTGAGGAGTGTGAAGCTGTAATGGTCAGTCATTAAAAGACTATTCCTGTGTGTTAACAGGCAGGCTTTAATCTCCACATCAGCAAGTACAAATGAGCAAATTAACTTATACTGAAAAGTCTCCTTTTTACAAAATAATGAGATGATTTTAACAAGTTCACAGCAATGTGGAGGAGAGAACACATTTAATAAGAACATGTTGTAAAACTGACAGTAACATTAACCTGTTAGGGGGCATCGAGGTAAATGGGTCGTCTACATCTGATGCCTTGCATATATGCTCGGCTGACTCCAAGTTTCCATTCAGAGAAAAGTACACATGGCAGTGTATTATGATCAGACACAACTTTGTTTAGGAAACTCAGACTCAGGTTATGTAAAATTCTTCTTTAAGGATTCTACACACTGTGCGATTTTTGGCCGTCCCACATGAAAGATAACAACGGTGAGAGAATGGTGGTGATATCTTTGGTCTTGTCTCTAAATCAGTGGTCCTACATCGCTGTGAGACAGGTACAAGGACGGCCGTTGTCATGGTGACCAAAGACAAGCTGCCATAAAATTCTGACAGTGTCATAAATTTAGGGTGATCATCTCACAGTGTGATGCTGCTGGACCTACAACAACTAGCTAACCAATAGAAAAGCAGGATGAAATGACGTACTGATCAGCACCACACTGGAGATAAACCCAAACAGATGATTTGTGACAACAAAACGCATCAAAACAAGTTTGTGGGATTTAAACAAAGACGACAATCTAGTGGAGTTGTGGCAGCAGAAGCCTTTTTGTGTCCTCCAACTCGTTCCACAACCGGACAAAAAGGACAGAAGGATATAGCAGCTCCAAGGTTAGTAACCTAACATGCAAACACACACACATAAATGTCAGCAGGGTGAGGGCTCCGTTCATGTTTGGCTGGTTTCGCTGTGATTTTAGGAGCTCTGTTCATGCTTTGGTTGTTTATTTTCATGGATGGACGGTGCACACTTATGACGTTATATTCTTGCTCGTTCATCTTCACAGAGCAAACTTCACGTCGTGAACAAACATTATTAGATTCATGCCATACAGTAGCAAGCTGTGAACTTATGAGATGGTTAAAATTGCACAGAGGCCTTTAGAGGTGAACATCACATAAAAAATCACAAATAGTCATTTTACCAAAAGGCACATGGTGATCCTGGGACTTGTGCCGCCTTGGGGAAGTTCACTGCATTGCCTGTTTGGTAATCAGGATTTGTATGGCAGGATCTCAAAGGTGTGGTTGGTCAGAAGTTCGTGAGAGCAAAAGATTCCTGATTTCTGAACGCAGGTAAACGCAGCCAGAGATGCTGCTGTCTGTAGAGCCGAGGAGCTATCTGTGATTTTATGTACATTTTGTGGCAGTATAGGGTCTACTATGTGTTCACCTACTGAGAGCTGCTGCTGCCTCTGAAGGGGAACTTAGAGCTCATCTGTTAGAAGAGCCTGACCACAGCATCTTTAATGGAAGTAGGTCTGAACAGAATGCATCAACCATGATTCAATAATGACAGCATCTTCATTGTCCTAATATCGGCAAAAGATAAAACTGCTTCTGAGTTCATCACCAGATGTGATTTAGTGGTGATTTTTTCCATCACTGGTGTGTGTAAGTCCATAACCTTTAGGCTTTAGGTTGCCATTGTGTGGACTGTAGCCTTAACAGATACACATAGTGATGTAGGATACCAATTACTTGTTCAATTAACAAATAAATATATTCTGTCCTTGGCTGTCATGCTAAAAATAAATCAGCCCCAATGGGATTCAGTCTAACCACCATTAGTTAATTCTTTATTTACTTTATTGTACCTTACTGCTCTCACTGTCTCATTTAACCTGGACTTTATCCACACATTTTTACATCCTAACAACTGTTAGTCGGTCCAGTTTGACTGTCCTGCAGTCCAAAGCAAAGATGAAAAGGAATTTCAAAAGTTGTGATATTTCCAGCTTTTTTTCAGCAGGAGAATGCTGCAGACTGGACAAGAAGAGGAAATGAAGAAGAGTTTGGGCAAGAGAGACAGAAGGACGAAACCACAGAGGATAGAGACGATGACACGAGAGACGACGTGGGGAAGAGGATGAGCATTAAACAGAATCAGAAAGAGAAAGGATAGAAATAGAAAGAACAGACAGTTCTGCTGCCAGACCTCGTGTGCTGATTTTATTCAGTCTTCATATCATTTCTAGTTCAGTAATATATCATTTCCCTCTGTAAAATCAAATGATCTTCAGGTGTTTATTTATCTCTGGTAGGAAGCATAACCATTTAATATTTGTTAAGATTCAGTGATACATGTGAAAATTGTCTTGCTTTATCTGTAATTACAATCAAGACAGAGGTCAAATAAATTCACAAACGATGCGGTTGGAAACAGTAATGAGGCGTTTGTGATCTCTTAAATACTAACCTTTAGCTGTGTCAGTGATTGGACCGACACTCTTCCATACACACGTGGACAAAATTGTTGGTACCCCTCAGTTAAAGAAGGAAAAACCCACAATTCTCACTGAAATCACTTGAAACTCACAAAAGTAACAATAAATAAAAATGTATTGAAAATTAAATAATCAAAAACAGCCATTACTTTTGAATTGTTGATTGACATAATTATTTAAAAAAACAAACTAATGAAACAGGCCTGGACAAAAATGATGGTACCTCTATAAAAGACTGAAAACTATTTGACCAGAGTGACATGATTAACTCAGGTGTGTCATTTAATTGACATCACAGGTGTTTCCAAACTCATAATCAGTCAGTCTGCCTATTTAAAGGGAGACAAGTAGTCACCCTGCTGTTTGGTGAAAAGGTGTGTACCACACTGAACATGGACAACAGAAAGCGAAGGAGAGAATTATCCCAGGACATCCGAAAAAAAATGATAGACAAACATCTTAAAGGTAAAGGCTATAAGACCATCTCTAAACAGCTTGAAGTTCCTGTGACAACAGTGGCTCATATTATTCAGAAGTTCAAGACCCACGGGACAGTAGCCAACCTCCCTGGACGTGGCCGCAAGAGGAAAATTGATGACAAATTGAAGAGACGGATCGTTGGAATTGTATCCAAAGAGCCCAGAGCAACCTCCAAAGAAATTAAAGGTGAACTCCAAGGCCAAGGTACATCAGTGTCAGATCGCACCATTCGTCGTCGTTTGAGCCAAAGTGGACTTCATGGGAGACGACCAAGGAGGACACCACTGCTGAAAAAAACTCATAAAAAAGCCAGACTGGAATTTGCAAAAATGCATGTTGACAAGCCACAAAGCTTCTGGGAGAATGTCCTTTGGACAGATGAGACCAAGCTGGAGCTTTTTGGTAAGGCACATCAACTCTATGTTCATAGACTCAAAAACCAAGCATACGAAGAAAAGAACACTGTCCCTACGGTGAAACATGGAGGAGGCTCAGTAATGTTTTGGGGCTGCTTTGCTGCATCTGGCACAGGGTGTCTTGAAAGTGTGCAAGGTACGATGAAATCTGAAGATTATCAAGGCATTCTGGAGAGAAATGTGCTGCCTAGTGTCAGAAAGCTTGGTCTCAGTCACAGGTCATGGGTCTTCCAACAGGACAACGATCCAAAACACACAGCCAAAAACACCCAAGAATGGCTGAGAGAAAAGCGTTGGACTATTCTAAAGTGGCCTTCTATGAGCCCAGATCTGAATCCCATTGAACGTATGTGGAAGGAGCTGAAACATGCCATTTGGAGAAGACACCCATCAAACCTGAGACAACTGGAGCTGTTTGCTCATGAGGAGTGGGCCAAAATACCTGTTGACAGCTGCAGAACGCTCATTGACAAATACAGAAATCGTTTAATTGCAGTGATTGCCTCAAAAGGTTGTGCAACAAAATATTAAGTTATGGGTACCATCATTTTTGTCCAGCCCTATTTCATTAGTTTGTTTTTTTAAATAATTATGTTAATCAACAATTCAAAAGTGATGGCTGATTTTGATTATTTAATTTTCAATAAATTTTTATTTATTGTTACTTTTGTGAGTTTCAAGTGATTTCAGTGAGAATTGTGGGTTTTTCCTTCTTTCACTGAGGGGTACCAACAATTTTGTCCACGTGTGTAAGTTGGTCCAAAATGACCTGTATAAAAACCTGTGTTTTTATGCCACTTTAGTCATTTTGATTGAGAACAATGATTTGTATTACTGTTTGTATTATATTATTGCTCACACAAGAATAATTTCATGTTTGAAATGTGTTTATTTTTCACTTTATAACAGATTTTAAATGTTTTGATAATTGTAAAAGAGGAATATGACACAGAAGAGCAATAGAAGAATGTCAGCATTCATTTTGTTGACATTTTTCCACTCTTTTCCTCCATCCCTCAAAAACTACAATTTATTTAAAAGTCTAAAAGTTAACTTAAAAATTTTAATGGAATGATATCAAAAGCATGTTGTTTGAGGGATAGCTGGAATATGAAATGACAAAAAGATATTTTTGACCCTCTTATGCATCTCAGGGTTACTGCAGCCTTAAATAGCCCTATCTGCCCTATCTGTCTGTTCTCTGCTTTATTAGATAAATCATAATTAAAGATGATGTATCTTTGCAACCTTGATTTAAAAAAAGTCCTAAAATGCTACATGTAGCAACAAAAAGAAGCAGGATGTGCCATGACTTCAGTATTCCCACTAAACACATGAGAATAGAATAGAACAGAATAGAATAGAACAGAATAGAACAGAATAGAATAGAATAGAATAGAATAGAATAGAATAGAATCACTTTATTCATCCCCAAAGGGAAATTCAGTTTCCCTTGAGAGCTCTGTACTAAGAATATTGCTAATAATTGTGAATGATTGATTCTCCAAGAATCACCAGCTGTCCTGGAGACGTGGAACATCATTCGTCCAGAACAAATTGTCTCATTTGAAGTTCTGATGAAGGTGGTGGAGAAAATGTCTTTTAAACAAACCCTTCAGTGACTCCTCCTGCCCATGTGAGTGAAGGAGCTTTGATCCTGAGGACACCTCTCCCATCAGGATGAAACATTTTCATCATAGAATAAAGCTGATGACTCAGAACAACTTTGTATTGATCTCCAGTGATTCCTCTTTCCAAGTGGACCCAAACCGTGGCAGCAAAAAGCCTCCACAGTATTACAGAACCACTGCAAAGCAGACTGAAGGAGTCCAGATTTTTAGGATTCAGGTTCTGCCTTTTATTTCACAGTCTGTATGTAAGAGAAAGACCAAAGACGTGATGAAAAGCTGGATGCAAGTGCCAATATGAACTGACAATATGAATCATATTTGTCACTGGCCGTGTGGCAGTGCTGTGCTGTGACTGCTGGAATGAATAGATACAAGCAAAAATAATGACAAAGATGGTTTATATTAGTTTAATGTCACAGTAAGAAGTTCAGTGCAGAACAGGCAGGTTAGATGGCAGGTTTGGATAAGAGGTGTCCTGCTGCTATTGAAGAGTCATTTTTTGTGCAATTCATGCATAAGACGAGTTAAAAACAGAACACATTTCATAATGGCAGCCAAAATATATCAGCATCCCCAGAAAAGAGGGTGACAAGTGATGAAGGACTCTCACATGTCAGGACAGCTACCTTGACCCAGATGATGGAAACATACAGTTTTACAGAGTGTTATGATTTAAAGATCAGATAAATGTCTGGTCAGTGCCAGCAGCAACAACAGCCCATACTTTAAAGGGTTAGTAAACCACATAGCATGATAGTTTTGAGGTCATTCTGTGCTTACTGATAAATGATAATTCAGTGTTGTCCTGTGACCTGCCCCAGAGACAGCGTCTGCTCAGCAACATGCCCTCTTTATCCTTTTCATCACTGTCACTATCTCTAGTGGCTGTATGAATTATTTTTTTGTAATGCATTTTATTTATTTATTTTTAAATTAGGAAGCTTCCTAAAGGATGTTTTTGTATTCCAGTTGCTCCAAAGCACACATCTTTGTGTTCACCACAGGTTACCATGGGATGAAAAACTCTGGATTACAGCTCAAGCTGCCTCTATAAGCAATGATCCAATGTTTGTACAGTTAAATACAAGACTATAAACTCGGATTATTCTTATTATACTGCACACTGGAAGGATGCAAAAAGTCAGCTCAGACTTTACCTGCAACAGACTTAGCTGATTAACAAACCAAAAAATGTTCAAACATCAAAGACATCAAGATCTAAAAAGCGGTAATATTTCTAAACCATGCCACTGTGTTCCTGAGATGACCCTACTCATCACTGGATGAAGCATGAACCTTCCCCATGGAGAGAAGAACAACTTTGTGTACAAGACGTTTCATCATCTGATCAGCAAACTGTAGTGGCAGATTTCATCAGCCGTGTTTGTTTTGTCCAACACATTTGCAGTGTGGTGTAGTTACTGCTGCAGCCTCTAGGAGACACTGCCGTCTCTTACACTTCCTGCTTTGATCTTCTTGTCATTACTCCTTGAGCTGCTACATAACTCCTCCTTCCTCTTATATATCAAACCTTTTGTTTTTGTCCATCTGACAAGATGTGTCTATGACTGCTGTGTACTTGTTCTGTTTACCTGCTTCCTGTATTTTCCTGCCTTTTCTTTTTGTGCTAGAAGATCTCATGTTCTTGTCCCTCCTGTTGCCTGTGCTTTGTGTCATCAAGTCTCTTTATAAGCCTGCAATGTGAGTACCACAAGAATATCTGCTAAACAAATGAGTGTGCAGTGCACGATAAAGGACAAGTGGAGTGTGTGACACACAAATTACCCCCATATGTTGTTTGCATTGCTCTGTGATGTCAGTGCAAAGCTGTGTGTGTCTGAGGGACACGCTATGATTTCAAAGGTTAATGCATGGCAAAAATAGAACATGAGTGGGTTTGATAATCACATGCATACAATGGACCAGTGATACAGCATGTCAGCCTGAATATGCATGTGTTTGTGCATGAAAGAGCGCAGAACAGTTTGTTCAGGTCTTGTAAGTTTGGTTTCAAGCGGGGATCTGCACAAATAGAACTGTAAGGATGTTAGTGCATCTGGAATTGTTCTGAACGTGGCGGTGCTAATGCTTTGCTAGCTGTCAGTGCAGTATATCATATCATAGATTTTCAGGGCATAAATTTACAATGACAGACAATACTGTTGTGTCTCAGGTCTGTCTTCCTCTCTAAACTAACAAGTAAAGCAGAAGCCTATAAGTGCTATTTGAAGGCTTATACCAGAGTAACAGAGACACTATTTACCCCACAAAATCACATGTACTCTTTATTTCTACAATTTCCAAAGAGTGTTGTAATTGTTTTAATTTGACACCTTTGTATTATTTTCATTACAAAATCACTCAACAAGCTTTTGCCACTTCATTTATATAATCCATTAGTGTACAGATCTTCTTCTAGTATCCTAAATGACACCCAAAGATAACTTCTAAGCTAAAGGAAGGGTTAAGAAGGGTTAGCTGTGCTGCTTTGAATGAGTTTCCTCATTATGCCCACACCGACATCGTTCCTCCTCAGTCGTTCTAACAGTCCTACAGCAGTAATCCGTATTATGGTCAGATCTGCTTAGTTCCATCAAGAGAAAGAACCGTACACCATTAGAAAAAAACATGAAGGTCTGTCAGTCCAGAAAAGAACCTGCAGGAACATCTGCATGTGTCATTTTCATAAAAAAAATGGAGAAGGAGGAGGGGTGTTGATGTAGAATTCTAGGCAACAGTTGACCATCATGCCAACAACAACATTCTGCAGCAGCAAACAATCCAATCTGCTCTGAGCTTAGTGGGACCATCATTAGTTTTTCAGCAGGACAATGAGCCAAAACTCCTCCAGGCTCTGTAAGTGCTGTTTGACCCAGGACAGTGATGGACTGCAGAGTGAAGGTAGAGCAGCCAACCAGGGCTCAGCATCTGTGGAGCTCCAGGTGACCACCTCATGAACTAAAGCTGGCTCATCTGAAGAATAACAACACATTCTGCTTTGTTTTTTTTTGTTTTTTTTACAAAACCCCATGAATGCATAATGTCTCCAGTGTTACACCACATTGCAGCAAAAGAAAAAACTCCTTAGTACATATGTGTGTCTGAATTTACACTGGTTTTATATAAACAGAAAACTCTATCAAAGATGTTGGACATCATATCAAGTTCAGTATTGATTTAATGGAAATATGATCAAGTTTTGTGATGTTTTTTACAGCTGACACTTATTACTCATTATATATTAAAGCAGTAACTCTTCATATAAATGATACTGTGCGATACACACGTACCATCACATTTAAGGATATATTTATTGCAGTTGCTGATTCTTGAACAGATTTAGGCCTGATGACCAAATTTTTACTTCGATAAATAATTCTGCTGAAGCTGAGATCATCAGTGTCCGCTACTTTTAGCACTACAACGCTTTGTGAATCACTCAAACCAAAAACCTTTATAGCCCCAAAGTTAGAAGTGACTTATTTTTAGAGGTTTCTCCTTCCTCAGCCAGGTAGGAGCTATTTTCAGCCGTGGTTTCTGAATATGGCCCCAGGGCCTGTATTTATCAAGCCTCTCAGAATTCCACAAGAACGACAAATGGTCCCAGGTACCAAAAGAACAAAAAAGTTGTCTGAGAGTGACAAATAAAGGATGACCACCTACTTACAACCAACTCTGCAAACACTTTTGACAGTTTGTGTGATTGGTCTTCTGTAGGCTGAGTGAAGGAAGAGTCAGTCCAAAGAAGAGTCACTGGCTTAATTTAAAAGTTTATTTCACTGCTCTGACTACTTTACATTTTGGGGAACACAGGTGGAAATAACCTTGTGTTGGTGGATGAATCAGTGAATTGACACACGGACAGTAAAGATGGTTACACACACTGATTGCAATTAAAAACTGTGTTTGTTCTTGTGAACTCCCACCCATAAAAAACATCCTATGAAATCTTGAAGTGTAAATAATAGACTAAACCCACTACTTAATTATAATGCTTCAGATAATGTATTATCATCATTAAAAATAATAATTAAAAAACAGAAAAGTGCTCAGCTCTGTTTCTGTTTTTTGTGTTAGACTCCAGAGAAGCTGTCTGACATTTAAGGCTGGAATCACTGATTCTGGACAAAGATTGTGTCACGTGGCGGTCAGAGAGTCAGGAGCAGACACAAAGCACAGTGAACAAAGAGTTCAAATTGGAAGGATTTGTTTCTGATATTCACAATAAGTACACAATCACAAGCACAGTTATGGGCTAAGAGGGAAATGAATAGGGCACAAACACAGACTGAGCTCCCTGGACCAAGGTAAGAACCAGAAATAACTACAGAAGCCCAGGCTGGACAAAACACAAAAATGCAAATAGACTAAAAGTTAAACTTAAATTTATGAAAGCTAGAGGTTTATCACAAGTCAACTAACCAGAACTTGGTACCACCTAGCTAGGACAGTGTACGGGCAGGATAGAGCAACAGCAGCAGGAAACAGTAGGACGACTGAATGGAGCGTTGTGAAGCACACAAGAACACCAGACACCACTAGGGGCCTACGAGAGAGCAGGAACTGAACTGACTGGGAGAGAAGTAGGAGTGTGGACGGTGGAGGGGCGAGTTGGATTCCAGTGGCTTCCTCTTCATATAGAAGGTTTGGAGTCAAATTCAAATCAGCATCTAACCAGTCATGGATGTGTTCCTCCCAAGGGGTGGTGTTGAGCCTCACTGTCCAGGAGAGGTCAGAGGCCACATCCTTTTAGAAACTACTCTTAGTTCATTTCTTAAACATACAAATCCAATTAATTACTATCTCTGATGACCAAAGATCTAAAATCTCACTAAACCTGTGATTAGAATGACACCAAACAAAATATGTTTCTCTCATACCGTTCCTGAGATAATATAAATCCTGTAAGTATGCATACAGAGTGTAGAACTTCAGGATACATGAGGTAAAGTCCTAATATAAAGAGGAACACAAGCATATACATGCAACACTCAGAAAGCAAGACTTTGAAACAGGAAGTATAAAAGCTTGGGAACTTTTTGCACTTACTACAGGTTTTTCTTATGTCTGAATTCTTGCTTGTGTTGTACATCGCTTTGGACAAAAGCGTCTGCTAAATGAAACTGTAGAATTGTAGAATAAGTATCTGTGTTCTGTGACAGAGAAGGAGGTGTTGGTGTCTCGTGTTCTTCTTCCATACTGATCCTGATATCAGAGACTGAGTCCAGGTTTTAGGATCGTCACGCCATTTCCTTAATGCTCTGATTTAAACTGTTCACCTTATTCCTGCATAGTAGTTATGGTAGTTAGGTAGGGAGATCAGAAGGTCACCATAAAGAATGCCAATCATCTTCTCCAGAGGTTGTGGTTTTCCTCACAGTTTACTTGATGACCCCTATCAGATCCTGGTGGAGGTAGGAGGCATCCTGTTGTCTCCCATAGAGCCATTTGTGGTCCTTTAGTCGTAAGCATCCGATCTGCAGATGTTCCAATTGGATGTAAGTTTTGGGTTAGCCATCTTCTGAAATGGTTTCTTACCAAATGTACAGCTTTGAGAAAGTGTCTCTGGACTACCTATATGTTAGGTTGGAATGTTCTGCTCTTTAGTCCACTACATTTGTTAATTGGAGTGACGTGGGGTTCACCGTCTTGCACAAGGCACAGGCCAGCAAACCACCAACAGTGCAACTAGTGGACATGCTGCTGGACCACCTGAACCACAGCTGCCTTGATCATAAACCAGAACACCAACTGATGTACACAAACCCAGCACATGCACTGCAGTAAGGATGTGGGCGATGGTGGTGTTCCAGAACTGCATTGTATTGAAGTGGTGGGTGGAACTTTCTCCACCACATTGATACTGGAAAGTGCAGAGGCTAAATAACAGAAACATCCAAGTACTCCACTGCTTTCACCAGCTCGTCTCTGGCTGTGTTTTTCAGCTGAACAGGTAGTCCACAGTGACTTTTAAGAGCTCTGAAGAACAGAGAAGTTGTAGCTGAAAAGCTAAACAATGAGCAGAAACTCACAGCTGGTTAAAGCTGAGGAGAGCTGAACTCTCAGCTGCTCGTTCTGTCGGTTCATCGCTCTGAGTGACTCTTCTCAGGCTGTCACATGTTGTCATTTCATACATTGCTATTATGATCAGTTATGCTGTAACTTCTTTTATCTCACCAAATGCAGAAGGCAAAGCGTGAAACCCTAACAGTTGTATGTGCAGTCTAAGTACGCTTCAGTCAAAAGTCTGGACACACCTTCTCATTCTGTAGTTTCTATTAATTATTTTATACATTGTAGAACAATACGGAAGACATCAAAACTATCAAAGAAAATATATGGAATTATGTTGTAAACAAACAAGTGCTAATGTTCAGTATTAATCTACAATGTAGAAAATAATATAAATAAATAAAAATCAATGAATGAGAAGGTGTGTCCAAACTTTTGACTGGTAATGTATGTTATATATGGATTAACATTGTTCGACTAGAAACAAAAAGAGTGAACATTAACCATGTAGCAAACACTGTTCTTCTTGAACATTTTAGCCAGTCTAATTTGAAAGTGCATAACTTTTATCAGAGAGCATTTTAACGTGCTAAAATATCTTTAAAAAAAAAAACCCTAATATCCACATAAGCCCCAAGCAAATACGTTCCTTTGGCTCCAGAGCAGTCCATGGCTTCAGGATCAAGCCAGTTAAAATACAACGCTCTCTAAATGGCACGGAAAATGAACGTTTTCCTAATTTCTGTCAAGTGGAGTTTGGAAATGAGAATTTGAGGCACATTACTGTGTGTGTGTCTTTGATCTGCTTCCTATAGGACCAGCTCTAACTCACAGCATGGGGCCAATCCTCTCGTGCACAAACCACTGAAGATGCTACAGGCCACCAAACCTCAGCATAAATCAGCTTGTGCTAGTGTGTGTGTGTGTGTGTGTGTGTGTGTGTGTGTGTGTGTGTGTGTGTGTGTGTGTGTGTGTGTGTGTGTGTGTGTGTGTGTGTGTGTGTGCATGCCAAGCAAGGCCATGTGTGCAAATCTGTGCACGCTCTATTATCTCATCTGCTTCAAGTTCCCCTTTGAGTGGGGTTCAGTCTTCATGCCACCCGCTCTTTCTGCCATGCATTATGCACTGTTCCACTACATATATTTATTTATTACTGTGTCTTTCAAGATCAAAACGAATGGAAAATAGGCTCCAGCGAGATAAATATTGCAGCAGAAGTGGGAGTCAGTTGAGGCCGTCAGACAGGAGGTGTGTCTGAACAGAACAGATCGTATCAAGGTGGATTTTGTAGCTGCTTGTCAGAGGCTCCACAGGTCATCAAGTGAACGAGGTCTAAGAGCGAGAGAGACAGACAAAGACAGAGGGAGTCTAATGGAATGCATTCCAAGTCTTTTGCTCCTACTTCACCCTCAGAGCTCTTTCCCGCTGGCCTCGTTCCTCTCTTCTGTTCACACCTACACGGAGAGCTGAATGTGGCAACCCTATACATGAGTTTACATACCACAGAATATATATATACAGCTCCTTCAGGCGAGTGCCTGAGGCCGCTAGCAGCCAAACGCTCCCATAAGGCCCCTCTAAAGAATTCAAGAAGTATGAAACAAAGAGCTGAGCTCCCACGGGTAGCATCGTTATTCTTCTCCACAGATAAGTCAGCCAGGGAATGTGCTGCTAAAGAACAAACTGTTGCCAGCACAAACGCATTTACAGCAGTCCTGTTGATAACAATAATGAGACACATCCTGTTGTTGACAATGCGAGGAACTGCGAACAAACAGCAAGCGCCTCAGCTACGTCACAACTTAACAAGGTAAACAAGGTACACACTTCCTTTCTATGAAAAATAATAAACTCTGTATGTTTTATTTTAGATTTTTCACTGGTAGGAGTCCTCATTATGTGTCTTTAACTCAGCATTTGGTCTTTTTAGCAAAACTCAAAATGAGAGAAAATGTCATTGTCATGTTGCAGTAAACAAAGTAGAGAACAGGTTGAAAAGGTTCCTATCAGGGATGACTTTAAACACCATATATTAACCAAAATAAATGCAATATTTACTTAACGATATGGCAAAAGTGAGTACATCCCTATGAATATCACCAAAACGCAGCTGTTGTTGGAGGGTTTGTGTTGCTCTTAAGAAACTTTCGTGTGATTTTGGCAGTTAAACATCATGCTGGTATTTTTTTTCTCTGTCAAACTTCTGCGGTCTGAAAGTCATCTCGTCAGCCAGTGTTTCTGGTGTATTTGCATCCAATCATCACCTCCTCATATCATCACACTCCTTCCTCCGTGCTTCATTCACTGACGTAGTCCTGACAAGTTCATACTGAACATTCTGGACCCCATCGCAGAAGAATGAATTCACTTTGGTCTCATTTGCTCCCATTAACCCTACAGTTCAGTGTGAAGTGTTTTTCTCAGCTCTCAGAGACACTTCACAGGTGATTGGCAAATAATAACAACAAAAACAATCCAATGAAATACAGCAGGTATAACAGCATGAAACAGATATCTCTTTAGCATATATTTTTAGCTCTTTACTAATCTTCCTGTCTTTTTACATCTTTGACAAGTGACACAATCATCCGTCCATCATGTGTCCACCGCTTCATCCTGGAGTCTGTCCAGCTGACTGAGGGTGAAGGCAGGAGACACCTGGTCAGGTAGCAGGCTATCACAGAGCTACACATAGAGACAAACATACATCTTGAACCACTTATGATGTGAACAATCAGGTTTTCTATTGAGCTTCTTGGATTATTTCACATTTAGATTTGTAGATATCTGAAAGTTGTCTGATCTGTGCAAGATGGATGAAGTGACAAATGGTCCTTGATAGCTTCAGATACTGAGGCGCCTCCTTATGCTGCTACGTGCCCCTGTATGACGGGGCAATTAAAACATATTTATAGACCTCGCATGCAAGAATAATAATCTCACCGCGTTAACAAAGGTCCCCTCAGCAGCTTGAATATGTGATGAGGATGTCAGTTCAGACAGCCTGTTTGTCTGGAAAGTTTTCATTCACTGAACAAAAATCCAACTGGAATCTCAGAGTCACCTGCTGTCACTTCTGTGAAATCCCTTTGTATCTCCACATTTCATTTGTGCACTCTCTGAAAGCATTTTTACCTGGATGTCAAAACCCGTCAGCACGCTGCTGAATGACTGTTAGAATGTCATCACACAATTTAAAGACTGTGAAAAGAGAATGCAGAAACCTCCCAAGAATGAACCAAGGAAAGCAGTCTGAAAAGGATTCTGCGAGGTTATGAGCCGCTCTTGTGCTGCGAAGTGATGCAATAGCTGAAGCATCTCTGGTACAGCAGCTAACCCTGCATCAGCAGGGATTAATGAGGCTGCTTTGTTTCCTGGCTGTGCAGCATGGCCTCTCACACCCTGCTGTGACACACAGTGGCTTCTGTCTTGATCCTGTTTCCAAGCAGTACAGCAGACAGAGGAACACACAACCCAGAGGACTCCACATGTTGGACACACAACATGCGGTCACTCAAACTCATACAGTCAACAGAAATGCATTACAGCCGTTTCTGTAAGAATTATCCTTTCATCTGCCCTTGGCACAACCTCCACTTGACTCCTCGTCATTCATAGATGAAGCCAAGGAGCCACATTTGATGTAGCAGGGCACGCACTATCAAATGGATGGAGGAATAGCCTGAAGCAAATTCACACACGTTATGAAATCTGAATAAATTGCAAGAGAAAAAAATGATTTTGCACCAATTAACTTTGGAAGCATAAATTGATCTTTTCACGGTCCTCCACGCCATTCGAATTCCTGCTCACATCCCAGAATGTAAGCCTCTTTATCCTCTGTGTGCTGTGGAAAAGGAAAATCATAAAAAATACAATCAAAACACAAAAAGAAAACATGCTAAATTGCAGTTAAAATTGCTTTCGTTTTAAAAGACAAAACATGACATGATGTGTTAATCTGTGTTGCTAACATCCACCAATCTCTGGCAAATACTCAGTTTCATGTTCAACACAGGCTGAGTAATTCCCTGAGACAGGTGGTCTCTAGTTACAGAACAAATAATGTCTTTGCTGAGAACTCTCTGAAGCAGAGCATTAATCCACATTTGGTGTTACAGTGATTCTGGTGTTACTGTTTAGGATGAAGAGGGCTTTGAGCATCAAGTGTTGAATGTGCACACGCTCCATGTTAGTATGATTCACTGATTTTATGTCAGTAAAATACAGAACTTCATCAGACTGCTTATGTTCTGCATGTAAACTCAGCATGTTAAACATGTTGTATGTTTATGCTCAGAATAAATGAGGCAGGACAGAAATGTGCTCTTAGGCTAAGCACCTAAATAAATTCAGTTATGGAACTCACTAAAGGTCATGGTGGGCGTTCACAGCACCATTTAAATGAGGTGTGCAGAAAGGCTGAGCTGTATCAGGATACAGTACATGTAGTATGTAGAAGCGGGCGGCATGGCTCAGTGGGTAGAGTGGCTGTCTTGTAACTGGAAGGTTGCCAGTTCGATCCTCGGCCCGTCGTGCTCATGTCGAGGTGTCCCTGAGTAAGACACGAAACCCCTAATTGCTCCTGGTGGGTCGTGGTTAGCACCTTGCATGGCAGCTTCCACCATCAGTGTGTGAATGGGTAAATGTGACATATCATCATGTAAAGTGCTTTGGCTAAAAGCACTATATAAATACAACCATTTAGTATGTGGCTGGTCACAGCTGCAGCCGGTTCACTCTCAGCTGTAGCTGCACACGTCTGCACCATGAATTTAGAAAGAAAACTGGAGGTGCTAGTTTGCATGCTCTCTCACTGCCAAAGCAGATTGAGACACACTGTAGATGAAATCATGACTGCAGACTGATGATGACATTAGCCGTGGTGGGGTTCTGGCTGTTCCAGTTACAGTGTGACACATTCATTTTAAATGGTTGTAGGGCCGGCTACATACGGCTGCAGTGTAGTGATGTTTCTGCTGGCGTTAGCATTAGTGAAGCTGCTGTATTCCTGACCTCCTGTGGTGTGGTGGTAACACATCTGAAGTACTGCAGATTCACAGCAAGACTCATCCATAGCACCACAGACAGAGCCTATCCAGTCAGCCATCACAGCCTGGCAAAGCAGCTGCAGCTGTGCTCACAACCAGCAGCTGTATTCTGCTGGAAACTGGCCTTTTAAAACGATCAATAAACGCCTCACCTAAAGTGCCATCTCTTCTGCCTGTTGTATCCGCAGAGTGCACCACTGGCAGCCTGTTCCAGCTGAACTGGACCCGCACATCACACCAACCAACCAATCTGGATCACAGGGAACACAAACAGTATCGCTCATTTGCATAATGATATAAACTGATTTTGATTTTGGTAATGCAATGCAGTTATAATATGTCCCATATTTTTCCAGCTGCAGCCTTAAAGTGATAATTTCACTGGAATGCATCCATAGTATAAACAGTGATAAAGTAAAGATTGTATTGTATTGTATTGTAGTAACACACACTACCAGTCTAAAGTCTGGACACAGCTTCTCATTTAATGGTTTGTCTTTATTTTCATGACTATTTCCATTGTAGAACTGAAGAAGCCTCTTGGATGAGAGGTGAAACGTCTTCAAGGAACTTTCTTAAAGTGCAGTGGATTGATTTAAACTACTTTGGATAACCATGACCTGGATGAATGAGGACCTACAGACATTTCCATTGTAGATTCTCACTGAAGGCATCACAACTATAAAGGCACACATATGGAATTATGGAGCAAACAAAAAGTGTCAAATAAGTCCAAACATGTTTCATATTTTCGATTCTTTGCTTTGATTCCTGCTTTGCACACTCAGCATTCTCTGGATGAGCTTCATGAGGTAGAACCTGGAATGGTGACTGAAATGGTGCAGTGATCAAAACAAAGCATCGCTATTTTGAAGAAAAGCCAAGAAATGGCTTCAGGAGGCTCAGATCTTTCCACATCTACAGGAGCTTACTGCAGATGTTTCACCACTCGGTAGTCTCCAGCATCATCTTCTAGGCTGTAGTGTGCTGGGGCAGCAGGCTGAAGGCAGCTGACTCTAACAGGACTGCTTCTGTCCTGGAGGCTGAACTGGAGTCTGTGGTGAACGTGTCAGAGAGGAGGATAGTGAGGAAGCTGCTCAGCATCATGGATACCACCCCTGATGACATCCTGTCAGAGCACCTTAGACCACCAAGGTTCACCACAGAACGCCACAGGAGGTCCTTCCTTCCCGAGGCAGTCAGTCTGTACCAGTCCTCCTTTTTCTATAGGAGGGTTACATGATCAACGGACGCATTTCCATGTGCATCATCGGGCCTTTCATCAGTCGTCTCGCTATTCATATTATCATTGTTCAGCTGCAGTAGATGTGTTTACTTTCAGTTCACTTTTTGTTCATGTGTTTCTTGTTACTTAGGTTACAGTTTACATTTTGTACTTGCGTTATTTTAGTTATTTATTTTTCCTTTCTAGACATGATTACTTAGCATCCACTTACACACTTAAGATGCTTCACACAAACATTTAGACACTTTGTATTTTGTACTTTGCATTATTTTTTCTGTCTATTTTACTACAAACCTCTGTGTATACTTCACTAACATTTATTTATTGTATTGTACTCGAGCAAAACAATTTTCTCTGGGATAAATACCATTTATCTTATCTTATCTTATCTTACCTTACCTTACCTTACCTTACCTTATCTTATCTTATCTTATCTTATCTTATCTTATCTTATCTTATCTTATCTTATCTTATCTTACCTTACCTTACCTTACCTTACCTTACCTTACCTTACCTTATCTTATCTTATCTTATCTTATCTTATCTTATCTTATCTTATCTTATCTTATCTTATCTTATCTTATCTTATCTTATCTTATCTTACCTTACCTTACCTTACCTTACCTTACCTTACCTTATCTTATCTTATCTTATCTTATCTCATCCATCTTCAGACCTCTAAAGTTCAGCCTCAGTGCACCATGAATGTCTTGGACAACATTTCATTGAAACCATGTCCACTCTGAACCAAATTATTGAACCAACAGATTGATGGATCCCCAACTTCTCTGCAGCTCTGCCACTAGCCTGGCTATAAATCAATTAACAGATAAATGCCATGTAATGCCCAGTTACTCATTCATTGTTAAGGAACAAATTGCAATTATAAATTGACGGATTTAATCAACATTCTATTATGTCTGTGGTAACCATCTTATTAAGTGTCTGATTTAAATGTGAACTAAATCAATCACTGTAAATGTGCTTATGAGTTGGTTGTTGATAGAAGCTGTGTTGAACAAGTAGTCTCTGTGCAGCAGAACACCAGTGGGTGCCAGGCTGAGAGGTTGCTTTCAGAAATCAATATTTCTGATGAACTCTGGGGTTTTGTTAAAGGTAATGTCTCCGTGCTGTCACAGCTTCTATGTCTGAGTGAATGTCTGATTATTGGCTGGTCTTTACAGAGCTCACACACAGTTCAGACACTTTAATACAATCTAAAGCTGCACAGTTAGATAGATAGCTCACAGAATAGCGTGTGATGGAGGAGGTATTCAGATCCCCTCTAAAACCAAAGCCAAGTAGAAAATGGCTGTAGAGTACAAGTATGAAAGTATAATAAGGAGAATGATCACATCATTACTATATACTGATGCACACAAGCAGCGCTAATAACAATAATGTGTAATATTAATAATAGTAATTATTATTCTTAGTAGTAACAGTATTTTAGCTTGATAATTTTAATGAGTCAGACTGACTGCATGAATATGTTCCTCTTCTTCGGCTAGGTCTCTGGTGTTTGCCTTCCTGGGATCTTTCTGCATGGAGTTACAGAGCTACAGTACGCTGTGTGCATTTTAAGAGTCATAAACAAACCTTCTCTAAATCCTCACTGATGGTTTGATGACAGCAGACCTGTATGCTTTGGAGTTACATGACAGAGTCAGAGGTTCAGGTGTTTTCTGCCATCACTGACAGATATGCACAAGGTTGGAAATGTGTTGCAAAGGCTGTTGAGGTGTGATTTCAGTGGTTACTGAGCACTATCTGAACAGAAGGGTGATTCCAAAGTCAAGACAAACAGAGAACAGGGCAGGTGCCCCTGCCTGGGTGTTGTGAATACTCAGTTTGTTTATCATCGTCAGTGCTCTGCAGGAGGAGGAGAGTATTAGGAAAGCAGTGACTGGGCATCTCAGCAGCCTTGTTTAAGTGTGATATGTTCCCCGACAGTGAGAGAGTGCCGGCCACACGGGAGCTGGAGGGAAGCTGTTGGAGCTGCAGAGTTGTAGACGTGACAATAAGTGAAGACTTGAACTGGAACGACCTGGAACTTTTTCAAAGTGATGATATTAAATCAGCACCAACATTTTCTTTGGACTATAAACACTTGATTGATACTATTTCACTTATTTTGTCTGCTACAGCAAAACAGAAATTTATATTTTACATTTCTTGCTTTTTGTTGTGGTTTCTTGTGGGCATCAGTTTTGCAGTGATTTATGGCAATCCTGTTCGAAAAACAGTATTTCAGTTCAGACATTCAGACGATACATAAAGTTGGAGTATCAGTGGTGTACCAGAGACAGAGCAGATGTTTACAGTGAGCCAGACAACAGCTGCACTGACTGTCCTGCTAAAGTTTCCATCTTATCTTACGTAGAAGTGAGAACACACATCCTGTCCTGTGTCAGCTTGTTGAATGACTCACTAAACAAATATTCACGAGGGAAAAGTGTACAGCTAAGACGAGGCTAGATATCTAATTAGCTGCTCAGCTGCAGGACATTAAACAGCATTTAAACAGCTGCAAATCTCACTTGTGTCTGGTTAGACGTCTATGTTGTCAGATTTTGTCCATCATATGTCACTACAGCAAAAGGTTAAGTGACAACTTGTGTCTGTCTGTCTGTCAGCAACATTACCCAAAAATGGACTAACGGACTTGGGTGGAATTTTCTTAAGGAAGGTCAGAAATGACACAAAGACCAAGTGATTAGATTGTGGCAGTGATGCAGCTTATAGTCTGGATCCACAAATGAATCAAAGATTTCTGTATCATTGCCAGATAGCGGCACAGCGTCACTGTAACCATGACAACAAGTGAACACTACATCAGCTGATTGTGATCCTACTACAAATCCACCTCTGAGGACTTATCAGGACTTATCCATCAGAAAGGATCCAAGGAACAGCTGATTACACTGTGGGGGTGAGTCCCATCAATTCCCGTCGCCCACTACATATTTAGGTCACGTGTTTCACTATCTGTACATAACGTGCACATGCAGAACACATGCCTGTACTCAGCACAAGGTCATTTTGTTTGTAGGTACATCTAAATTAAATGGACATGTTCCATGTTACTGTGATTTCTGATCATCAATAAATAATAAATAAATACTTAATTTCTGACATATGGGGGAATGAGCAGCCTTGGAGGAGGACTGGACTCTCTGAGTGCTTTTCTAGTTTACTTTGTGTAATTATGGATGTATTAAAGAGAACTACACACTTCAAGACTCAAAGATGGTGCTTGCTCTTTTGACGAAGAATTGCTAACCTGTCACATACTTTTTTCCCATTGTTTTCCCATTCCAGTTGGCCTGTCTGCTCTCTTTTTTTTTTAGAAAAACATGTCACCTTGATGGATTACAAAATTCCTCATACAGAACCTTGTTTGTAGTTGGCAGTGCTCTGTCAACAGCTGGACAAACATCTCTTCTGGTAGTGCTGCTTGGTTTAAAAATGCTTGTTGGGATTTTTTATTTTTTTTTAAATTACTGAAAGTTTCCACCTGCAGAAAGTGTCAGCAATGCTGAGTGACAGTGTCATATAACCGCAATGCTGTATTTTTCCAACAGTGGGCTACAGGGGTAAGTAAGTTACACTATGTGCTGTTTACTGCTGGCTAACAGCAGCCTAAAAAGGTTGTGTTTCATCATCCCATCCCATAGCCACACCAAACCACGATGATGTCACAAACACGTATAAGATCGTGGGCACACTCTTAGATCACTGCAAGGTGAAAAGGTAAATCAGTGGAGCTCTGCAGAAACAAAGTCCAGTTGTACTCCCTTGGGATGTGCAGACAGACATCTGCAGACACCACACACCTGTAGTTGTTCTAATTATACCACTCTCTACTCTGCACAGAGGACTGTGTTCCATTTATCTGCAGGTGATTACATCTACATGTTTCTTGCATGCACAATACTGCCCATGTAGTTTAGTTGCCATTGCAGACTATCTACAATTCTCAGACATGTTCTAAGGTATACACTCCCTGCTTTATTATTCTGCCATACATTGTCTTGCAAATAAGAGATTCTGATGTCATGATAATGGAATCTTTTCTTGTAATTACAACCTATGGATCTTGTGCGGGAAAGTAAGTCATAATTTGGACATAAGGTCCCTTTATCTTCTTCTTCTGAATGTAATGCATTTCAGTAAACTCTTAATAATTTACCAGGGAGCCATTTGAATGAAGTATGGGCTTATAAAGCTGGATCCTGCAGAAGGTCCATTTTAAGGTGAAACTGTTTGTCATATCATATTTCAGTGCAAACACATGTGCACCAAGCTTATTTCATGGATTCACATGAATCCCTTTTTGTATGATGGCTTTTCTTATTTTACTTTGCTACAAATAACTAATGTGGGACTAAATGTACAAAAATTTATGGTCTGAGCTGAGTCAGATTAATGGGTGATTCTAATCAATAATGTCATCCACCAGTGTTTGGATGGGAGAATCCATTAGGGCCTTTCCTTTCAGTTGATTAAATGGCTGTGCCCTCAGGATGTGTCCTCAGGACACAGCTGCCTACACTGCGGCTTTAGACAACACTGAATCTCTCTTTTGACTCTTCATCAAACTCTCAGGAAGTTCTGCTCTTTGGAGTACAATGCTGTCATGCAATAAAAGACAGAAGGCCAGGAAACCATCATTTCTTAAAGCATTTAAATGGAGATAGATAGAATACACAAGACTCTTTTTTTTCTTGTACATGGAAAAAATAAAGGCTGCTGACTGAGAGAATTCAATGTTTTGCATCTTTCGCTAAACCAGGTTGGTTGGGGAATTGGGTTTAAGAGGCCTCTTCTGAATGCATGTCTGTTGATTTCTTAGGCTACAAGAAATAAAAAATAGCAGTAATCGTGTCAGCAGTTGAGCCCATAATGTAAGTACGTATAATGTACTAAGACAAATGAGATCCTGTACTAAGACAAATCATCGGGGGTGGGGAGTATATCATAATCAGCTCTTGTTGTCAAATTTCACCCTGAGCACTGTTGGATTTTGAGCAGTGGAGCTGATCAATAAATTACAGCTTTCAGTTTCAGTAATTACTGTTTTCCAGTCAGCATTCATCACTTTGTGTGGCTTTTGTAATGTTTCTTCACCGTTTGCCAGTGAGTCCTGCTTCTGAGACATCTGTAGCTTGGCTCCTGAATATATTGTAGCTGGTGATGTCAGCATAGCCTCACAATCACCAGAAAATCACCACTTCACAACCTGGGCCTGCAGATCGTTATATCCTGAGACTGACTGGATTCACAGGACTGACGAACAGCAACGTAAACATACAGTCAGATTCATAAACATTTGGACACTGAGACAGTTTCCAGTATTTGGGTTCTGTACATCACCACAATGGATTTGAAATGAAACAATGGAGATGTGCTTTAAGTGCAGACTTTCAGCTTTAATTTGAGGGTATTTACATCAGTAACATCAGTGAACAGTGGAGGAATTACAACACATTTGATTTGAACCCACCATCTTTTTAAGGGACCAAAAGTAATGGGACAAACTAATTCAATTCAATTCAATTTTATTTATATAGCGTCAATTACAGTCAAATCGTCTCAAGACGCTTTACAGAACCCATAGGTTCTAACATAATCATACTTTGACTTTAATGTTTGGTTGCAGTCGATGACAGCCTGAAGTGTGGAACCCAGAGACATCACCAGATGCTGGGTTTGGTTCCTGGTGATGCTCTGCCAGGCCTCTACTGCTGCAGTCTTCACTTCCTGCTGGTTCTTGGGGAATTTTCCCTTCAGTTCAGTCTTCAGCGAGTGAAATGCAGCTCAACTGGATTCAGGTCAGTTGACTGACTTGGCCATTGCAGAACAATTCACTTCTTTGCCTTAAAAAAACCCTTTGGTTGCTTTCACAGTTTTTCTTCAGGTCATTGTCCATCTGCACCGTGAAGCTCAGTCCAATGATTCTGAAGCATTTGGCTGAACATCAGCAAATAATATTACCAGAAACACTTCAGAATTCATCCTGCTACTTCTGTAAGCAGTCACATCATCAATAAATATTAGAGAACCAGTTCCATTAGCATCCATACATGCCCAGGACATGATACTACCACCACCATGCTTCACTGATGAGCTGGTATCTTTGGATGTTGAGCAGTTCCTTCCCTTCTCCAGACTCTTCTATTCCCATCATTATGGAACAAGTTGATTTTGTTTCATCAGTCCATAGGATGTTTTTCCAGAACTTGTTTAGGTGTTTTTTTTGTTTTGTTTTTTGTTTTGGCAAACTCTCACTAATGGTTGACAGCTTGTAGTGTAACCCTCTGTGTTCACTCTGGTGAAGTCTCCTATAATTGTT